>NW_025968447.1:0-25000 GCF_021869965.1 Rhincodon typus | reverse complement strand
GTTGTACGAACACAGTAGCTGATTTGGATTTAGTAATTTGTAACGTTGGATTTTGTAGCGTTGGGAGTTACAAGTGGATTTAGATTTTGTAGAGTAAACTGCCGAAGAATTAACATTTACCTTTGCAATAAATAAAGATTCTTCAGGCCGAAGTGGTTTTCCCAGATGTGTTCAATGGGATTCAGCAGCTGTCTGCAAAGCTTAATCCTGCTTGTGGGCTGCTTTAAATAGGAAGTAAGTGATGGACTGATTTTATTTTTGGATATTCAATCTTTGCATACTTGTCTGAATGAATTCTGTTCAATTCTGATTTTTTTTGAGTACAGGATGTTAGCCTGTTTATTTCATTGCAGGATGAGTATGATAATACATTGAAGGAAATTTTGATTTTAATCTCATGTTGCACACTCGGTTGACAAATGATCCAACTGATATTGCTTTGCAGGATTATTTATATTGTTAATGATTTGAAGGTATAATTATGGATTTACTTTCTATTACTTCATCTATTAACGCTGGTTGGATATTGGGTGTCCTGCTTCTGATCGGTGTGTCTCAAATGATGTTACTAATTTCTGTTCATCACCTATAGTTCTGCAATTACTGGGGTTTTCTTGCAGATTCTGGGGTTCTGATGCATATTTCTGCAATCCAATCTGCAGAGCCAAGAGTGCTGATAAATTTAGATGCAAAGTGAAGATTCCTGCGCAAGCATTTAAAGTAGTTTTTCAGTAAGGGTTTTGTTCAAACCTAACCTTAAGAGTTGTCAGCTGTTCTGCAGTTTCTTACAGAGAAATGCAAAGTGGTATATTATAGGAAAATTGAGAAAACTGGGTTAATGCTCCATGTAGAATCACTTTCTGATGAAAAGTTATTGACTGAAAGATTAACTTTCTGACTCCACACGTTGGCTGACATATGGAGTATTTCCAGCATTTTCAGTTTTTATTTAAATTTCCAACATCTGCCATATTTTGATTTATGACATGTTAAAGCATTGAATAAAAAGAAACAAGGACATTCCATTAAGTTTGCATGTCAATTAGGCCACTGTGGGTGTACATCATATAGTTCTGGGTACATATAAGAAGTGTGTTAGCCCTGTCAAGTGTGCAGCAAATAGTCAGTAAAAATATGCTAAAAAGGTGATTATAGTCATGAAACTGGTCCTCACTAATTCCAATTGCATAATGGCTAAATTTTTGTGGAAATTGATCCCTCCCAAAGAATCCTTTTTTAAAATATTTATCTATAGAATATATATATTGTATATTATATATATGTCTCACATATATATTGCACACTGACATTTGGCTGGGAAAGGAAACTTTTTCTCCTTATCACTATTTGCCACAAAGATATAGTCGCCCTAAAGCAAACCTACTCATCTTTAGAATCACATCTAGCGTGACTTCAGTTCCTTGTCTGAATTCATGATGTCAAGGTGGTGGCTTGCTTCATTCTCATCAATACTATCCTCTAATATGACGAAGGCTTTATTGAAACCTATCTTTTGACCAAGGTTCCCCTCAGCTTTCCTGCATCCCAGCATGATAGTTTGTTTATCTATTTCATAGTTGATGTATGGCTTGTTTCCTCTGATCCTCTTTGTTTCTGTACTACTTTGTTTTCGACATAGTTTCCCTTTTTTTTTGTTGGTTAATCTGTCCACTTGAAGGTCAGTGCAAGTCTCATACCCATCCTATTATCTGTGATTCTCCTGCTACAAGGACAGGTCAAAAAGTCGATTCCATACTAACGGGGACAGATTTTATACTCTTAACAAGAGTGAAAGTGCTGTATTATTGCTATTGGTTACAGAGCAGTTTCACTGTCACTGAACAGGATAGGTAAATGTCACCTCAGTTGCGGAAACTACTTCAACCTTCAGAGCTGGTTAGGGTGAGGGCAGTGTGTTGCAGATTATAAGGATGAATAGCTGGGGAGAGGGGAGTGGAAGAAAAAGCAGAGGCTAAGCTCTCTTACCCTTAAAATTAACACCAGCCTGATGGTTGAACAATTTTAATTTATTCTGATTGGTTAAGGATAGAATGGGCATAATTTCTGTTGGAAACTCATTGACATGAAACTTGCAACTAATGGTAATGGTGTGATACTGAAACAAGCACTTTTACACATCCACTTTTACCCTTAATTGCATAAACCTGTCTAGGCAGATTCAGTATATTTGGAGGTGTATTTTAGACACCTATCTTGTTGAAAATTAGATTAAATCTAATAAATTATCTACAAGGAAAGCATTATTTGGTGACTATTTCTATCATTTCCATTGTGGGCTGAAATCATTTTAGATACGGTAATAGTAAAGTATGTTTTACAGGAATTAACTGCTACTGAAAAAATAGTGGAAAATAAACTGCCTCTACTCAACTTTCAGTTTTGCAAAATGCTAACAACTACAGAAAGCTTCAAAAGGTGTAGGCGTGGACGGTTGTCTATTGTGGGGTGATTCTGCATTTCATTGTTTTTAAAAAAAAATGGAAACTCTCTATAGTGGCAGTTATCAGGCCCCGCGAGAGATTCACTGTATCTTGCTACATCAGGAATTGTCAGTCCTTTTAATGCAAAATTGCTGCTCTGTTTTGCATGCTTTCTTTTTGTGCATGTCTAAACCACAAAAACAAAAGAGCATTGGCGAGAGATCTGGAAAGCCCTGTGCCGTAGTGGCTTGAGAATTATTTTTGCATTTTCCTCTTTTAATTTGAACTATACGCCCCCAATAGGAATAAAGGTTTGTTTGTTTACTATTTGACTTGTTTTGTGTATAACTATGCCTTAATACTGCTTCATCAGCCTTGCTTCATCTTAGATCAAGTTGCAACACATTTTCACTATAATATATAACTATAATATGCCAAGTCCAGAGACTCTTAGCTATCCAGAAGCATGCAGGGGATGATAAAGCAGGTAAATAGAGCTATGATTATCTCAAAAAAGCAATACTTTAGGAAGCTTACAGGAGTATAGAAAGTACAGGGGTGAATTCAAAAGGAAATTAGGAAAGCAAAAACAGGAGCTGAAAAAATATTGGCCAGGAAAATTATGGAAAATCTGGCAATGTTCTTTTGGTACATTAAGAGCCAGATGACTAAGAAAAGGGTTGGGTCTGTCAGTGATATACATGATAACATGTGCATGGATGCAAAAGATTTAGACACAACTCTGAATTTTGAATTCACAATTTTGAATCTGTCTTCATGAAGTTAAAGAGATGTAGTGTGAAGTATGAGATCAGATAACATAATGAAAAGGGATGTACTGTAGGGACAGACCCCCTTGAAGGTGGATGAATCACCAGGGCTGGATGAATTGTACCCTAGACCTGTAAAGGAAGTTTTAAAGGGAAAAAATAATGGATGCTCTGAGGATCATTTTTCAATCCTTGCTAAATCCGCAGTAGGTATCAGAGATTTGGAAGTCTGCAAACCATTATTCAAAAAAAAAAGTGGAAGATAGGTGAAATGATTATAGGCTTGTTTGTTACTGGAATCAATATTGAGAGATTTTAGATTTAAAGTTTATTGTCACTTATGCTCAAGTACAGGAGTGCAGTAAAAAGTTTTCAATGTCGCCACACACAGTGCTGTCTTAGGTACAAATACCTAGGTACAAAACTTAAGAACAAATTAGAAAGAAAGAGCAGGAACAAAGTTAAACATTACAGTCACTCTTTTTTTTCTACACTACCAGGTTTAAAAAGTTAAGCATTACAGTTCTTAGTATTAAGTTTAAAAAAAGGAAATAAAGCTAAAAGTTCAACAGTTGCAGTCTTTCTTAAGTGCCTAGCCATGCTGGGACTGTCCTTCCTACAAAGGATTGATCTCCGTCACTTTTGCACACTTTTCGCACACTAGTTTGATCTCCCGCGCTCTCATTTCTGCTGCAGATGTTAGGGGAACCTCCGTCGCCATGTTGGATCGCAGACCACCAAAGCCGTGATTCAGGTGCTGTCCTTGCTTGGACCTTGGTCTCGCCTTCAGTCTGGGTGCTGGGCATCGGGAACTTGCTGAGAGTCCTGGGTCAGGCCTCTAGCCGCTGCCTTGCTGTGGCGGTTGCTAAATTCTATGAGCCTGAAACTGCCACTGCTGCTGCCTCTCTCCAAAAAGTAAGTTAGTAGAAAACAACTAAAACTTAAAAAACAAAGGATAAACAAGAAAAGGAGAAAAAAAGAAAGAAGAGCGAATGGAGTGGACGAGCCTACTTCGCCATCTTGCAGAGATGCATAGATCGTGACCTGAATGGCCTCTTTCTGTGCTGTAACTCTGATGGTTCTATGCTGAGCATCAAAACAGACTTAAGTTTCCCTGAACAAATCCCAGATCCCTGTTTCTCAACACTTTCAAATTTGTCATGGCTGTGTTAAAGACCAGAGCAGCCTTTTGGCCACAAGTAACAAAACATTGCAAAGTTTTATGTATTGCTTAAAATAACCAATTATTGATCCTTGTGCATTCAATAAGTACATTTTTTTTGGGTTGGCTTTACCTCTCCTAGTTGTCTTATACAGTGCTGCCTTAATGGCTGCAGCATAGCCAGCAGAAGGTTGCAGACTTTCAATGGGAGAAGCTGCAGATGACTTTATCCTCTGAGCATTATACACCTGTCTTTGGACTGCACCAGCCTAATGTGAACAACAGCATTTTTGGCTTCCTAACTGACTGGAGTAGTGGTGGAATGGCAAGGATGGAGTGCATGAAAGCGGCCATCCTGCGAGAGGACAGGAGGTTTGTGTACCGTGGACCAGGTACCATAACCTTCTGGTGAAGCTTCAGCAGTCACAATAGTCTGCTGGAACACAAATTGCCAGATTGCTGCACGAGCCCGTTTATGCACTGGCATTTACAGTCACAATCGCCTTGGCTTGCCTGGCACAGAAGTCAGTTTGTATGACAGCAAACAAATATCTCATACCTTCAGTCTGCTTTAATTGCAGCACTTGGACATTGGGTACTGGCAATCCATGTTGCAATGGAAGCTGAAATATCAGCCATTAGTGATTGTAATATGGATGGGTCCATTTGTGCTGTCAAACAGTTGACCATTACTCCTACACTGGAAAGAAAGAACTCCAACGTTGCATGAAGCTCCATGCCCAGTTGGATTCAATCTCCAAGGCAGTGTAACAGCAATCTTTCTTCACAAGAAAAATCCCACAATGGAACAAACAGAAAAAGAAAATGTCACAGCTACAACAATTGAAACCTTCAAGGCTCATCTCTTTTAGATTATTTCCATTTATAAGATTATATTCTGAAGACAAACAACGGAGTGTGCTGGGATAAAATTGGTGCTCACCAAATAAATATTGATGATAGAATACAACCATTAATCTGTGGCAACTAAAACCAAAGCCGAAGAGTCTCCTAAATATTGCTTGAGATAATACTTTGCACAAAGGCAAATGGTTGCGGTGTCGGAGGCCAGTTTTCTCACCCCAGGATGTCACTGCAGGAGTTCTTCAGAGTAACGTGGTAGGCCCAACCATCTTCAACTGCTTCATCGAGGTGAGCATGATTACAGCATTTGGAAGGCATCTGGATGGATATGTGAATAGGAAGGGTTCAGAGAGATGGGGGTCAAGTGTTGCAAAATTGGACCAGGTCAGATGATTCTGGACATTGTGGAAGAGTTGGACTGAAGGCTCTGTTTCTGTGCTGTATGATTCTGACTCTATAAGAACTCTCAAAAGAGGGTTGTCAAATCAGTAACTGCCTCTACATCAACTAAAGCCTTCAAAACCTGTACTATTGATGTATTACATGAAGATGGATGCAAGTATGAAGCTATCTTGGCAGGTCAAAGGCAATCACATGTTTTAAGTGCAGCCAACACTGTTGCTGCAATCAGCAAAGCATACCAAATGAACCAAATCTGTAACAGATGCAGTTTGTTGTATCTCCCTAAAAGTGACCAGGTTTTAGTGATATCTGTAAAGCATGTGGCAAAGGACATTGGATGCATAAGTGCGGGTAATTTTGGTCTAAAGGCTAAGCCAGACCTCAGAACTTACCCTGGAACAGCAGAGACGGTCATTGATGTTCTTATAGTGTTGTAGGCTGTTTCTTCTAGACTGTGGAGATGTTACCTTCATTGGTGGTAAACTGGTACCAGGCTACCAGGATCTGGCATTGTGGTCTGATCGACTAGCCCTCCAGAAAGAAGTCTCCTTTCCTTTGGCTTCACGGGGCCCTCCAGGTTTCTGTTGGAGAATTGTAGTTTTATCTTCCCTTCCTCCAACATATTCAGGTTCCATCTGTCAATAAGCAGGACCACTTCAGAATGCCAGAGTTCATCACAGTATAATGTGGCCTTTCAAAGATGGCACAGACGCAAGGAATGCTTTTCTTTCAAAGGATATCTGCTGAGTGACCAGCTGTCCTGGGAATGGTACATGGTAAAATGGGGCTGGAATTGGACATGATGGATGCCATAGAGGTGAGATAGATAATTAATAGAACATAGAACAGTACAGCATAGTACAGGCACTTCGGCCCACGATGTTGTGCTGACTTATTATCCTACCAAGATCAAACTACCTTGCATACCCTACATTTAACTATCCTCCATGTGCCTATCTAAGAGTCGCTTAAGAGTCTCTAAAGTATCTGACTCCACTACCACTGCTGGCAATGCATTCCATACGCCCACCACTCTCTGTGTAAAGAACCTACCCCAACATCTCCCCTATACCTTCCTCCAATCAACTTAAAATTATACCCCCTTGTAATAGTCATTTCCGTTCTGAGAAAAAGTCTCTGACTATCCATTCTATCTATGCCCCTCATCATTTTTACATCTCTATCAAGTCACCTCTCATCCTTCTTCACTCCAATGAAAAAAGCCCTGGCTCCCTCAATCTTTCCTCATAAGACCTGCCCTCCAGTCCAGGCAGCATCCTGGTAAATCTCCTCTGCATCCTACTAAAGCTTCCATATCTTTCCTATAATGAGGTGACCAGAACTGAACACAATATTCCAAGTGTGGTCTAACCAGAGTTTTATAGAGCTGCAGCATAACCTCGTGGCTCTTAAACTCAATTCCCCTGCAACTGGAAGCCAAATTCCCCTGCCAATGAAAGCCAATGATGTGAGTTTCATAAGATATGGTGAGAAAATTCATGGGGCCCCTCGGCAGAGATCCTTCCAAAAACCGCAATGCCAGTAAATATAAGATATAGTCCATAGAAGCCAGTCAACAGAGTCAGACATCCAGAAACTCACACCTCTTGTTTTAATTTGTATACGTTGCACCTAGTGCAAATGAAAGATGGGCTGGACCTTGGAAACATAATGCAGCCAGACATGGGAATATGCAAATGAATCATATTTCAGTAAGCTGCTTTATAGAATGGTAGACAGATGGTATGTAACATGTTGGTAACAGAAAGGACTAGAAAAGTCTTTCCCTGTTTCCTTCTGATTAATGTGAAGAGTCATCATGGGTCATAAAACGAATCAGAGAAACATTTATTCATTGAGCACTCAAGAATTCTACAGATTTCATGACTGCCGAGGATACAAGATATTAACTTAACGGTTGTGATCTGAGGTTGAACTAGACCAACTTAAGGACCCTAAGAAGCTTTTAAATTGCACCAAATTACAGATGTGTATGTTTCCAATGAGGGCTGGCAATAAAATGCTCACCAACTGCCATGAGAGCATGTGCAGTTTGACACGCATGTGTAAAAGATCCCGTGATGTTGGTTTGCAGAGACAGGAGTCTTAGTCTCACTTCTGCACCTGTTTGATTAACATCAGAATATTATGGGCAGAAGTGTTATGATGGTTGGAGCTGCTCCACTGTCACAGTATAACACTACAAGTCAGAGCTGAATTGCAATCTAGGGCTCCAGAGGTGAAAGGTCCTGTGATTAATCACGCTATTCTCTGCTCATTTGTTTTGCAAACGTATTTATCAATTGCGAGACACTATTGGCAGACAAAAGTAGGACAGATTTTGCAAAGTTCTTGGACTTGCACTGTTGCTAAGCATAGTGTAGAAAGGTTTCCATCTGTCATTCAGCCTTAAATCTGACTCTTCCAAAATGCAAGGGTTAGGGTTACTGGCATAAATGCCTCCAATGCCAATATATTTTCCCTTAGATAAAAGGCCAAAAACTGTTCACAATATTCTAGTTGAGGTCTGACTAATGCCTTGTATAGTATTAGCAAAATCTCCTGACTTTTGTACTCCATTCCTTTTGAAATAAAGGGCAATATTCCATATGCCTTCTCTATTATCCACTGAACTTACGTTCTAGCCTTTTGTGATTCATGGATAAGGATTCCCAAATCCATCTGTTCTGTAGGTTATCTAAGATTACAAAGAAATCTTGATCAGTTGGGTCAAAGGGCTGAGAAGTGGCAGATGGAGTTTAATTTGGATAAATATGAGCGCCTATAATTTTGATAAAACAAACAAGTACAGGACTTATACAATTACATGCCCTGGGTAGTGTTGTAGAACTGAGAGACCTAGGGGTTCAGGTAAATAATTCTTTGAAATTTGCATCACAGTAGACAGGGTGGTTAAGAAGGCGTTTAGCACACTTGCCTTCATTGTTCAGGCCTTTGAGCATAGGAGTTGGGATGCTATGTTGAGGTTACAGGATGTTTGTGAGGCCTCTTCTGGTCACCCTATAACAAGAAGGATATTAGTACACTGGAGAGAGTTCAGAAAAGGTTTACCAGAAAGTTTCTGGAAATGGAGGGTTTGAGATATAAAAATAGACTGGAAAGGCTGGGACTTTTTTTACTGGAGCTTAGGAAGTTGAAGGGTGACCTTATGGAGGTTTATAAAATCATGAGTGGCATTGATAAGGTGAATAGCAAGTGTCTTTTCCCTAGGGCAGGGGTGTTGAAAACTAGGGGGCATATTTTTAAGGTGAAAGGAGAAAGATTTAAAAAGGACACGAGGAGCAACTTTTTTTTTTACACAGAGTGGTTAGAGTGTGAAATGAACTGCCAGAGAAAGTGATGAATGCAGGTACATAGATTTTTGAACAAGCTCATAAATAGGAAAGGTTTGGAGGGATATTGGCCAGGAGCAGATAGGTGGGACTCATTTAGTTTGGAAAAATGGTTGGTGTGGACTGTTTGGAACAAAGGATCTGTTTCCATGCTGTTTGACGCTATGAGTCTATGACTCTATGTAGGTTTCTGCAGTCCTTTGTAATTTTAATAATGTTTAGCTTCTCTATTCTTCCTGCCAAAGTGCATAATTTCACATTTTCCCACATTACTTTCCATCTGCTAAGTTTTGCCCTCTCGTTCAACCTGTCTATATACTTCTGCATACTCTGTGTGTCATCCTCACCTCTTGCCTTCCCATCTATTTTTATATCATCTGCAAGCTTGGCTGTAATACGTTCACTGTCTTCATCCAAATGATTACAACATATATTGCAAATAACTGTGGCCCCAGCACTGATTCTTGTGGCACACCAATAGTTGCAGATTGACATCTTGAAAATGTCCCACTTATCCCACTCTCTGTCTTCTTCTTGTTCCCAATCTTGTATCCGTGCTAATGTGCTACCTCCAAAATCATCGTGTGTTATCTTATTAAGTAGCCTAATGTGTGGTACTTTGTCAAGCACCTTCTGAAAATCCAAAGATATCACATTTGCTGCTTCCCCTTTATCGATGCTTAAAGAATTCTATGAGATTTGTCAGGCATTATTTCTCCATCATGAAGCCACACTGTGTGATGACACTATGGCTTTAAGAGGTGTATTTTGTCCTGGTTTTAGTTGAAGAGAAGTTTTAAGGAAGAGGCATGAAGCAGTCTATGTAGAGTCACGAGAATAAATAGTTTGTGAGGCCTTGTTCTTTCTTTCAAGTTGGAACAATAGAAGCAGCCTGAATGGGTGTGGTTAACCTCTCACAGAACCAGGATTTTTATTTTATTTTAGGTTTTCAGTAGCAGTTGTTGCTGGGGTCTTAGCAGGGTTTGGAAGCTGCATCTCTCCCTGCTACTCTCTCTCAGTTTTCTCTCAATGTTTCTCCTCTTTGGCTGCTAGAATTGCATGTAAGACAATCTGTTTTATTGACTTTGCCTTTGCCAAAGGTGTTTTTATGGGATGTTACAATATTGAAACAATTGCTGTTTGGTAGTTAAATAACCTATTATTCTGTTAAGTTTTCCAATGGAGTTAAGTTTCTCCGATTTCTTCTTTGTTTTGTTGTATTTTAACTATAAAGTATGAATAAAGTGAGTTTTGCTTCAAATCTGGTAGTTTGACCAATAGAATTGCATCCAGAATGAAATGTCTGGCAATTGCCTTTAAAAATAAGAAAAAGTTAGGGTCTAGGCTATCTTCTTAATATAATTTGAAGGGGTCTGGTCTGGTCTATAACAGCTGTCTCTGCTTGATCATACTATAACCGTCTTGAAGGCCTGTGTGGATTACGCCAAACCTTGTGTGAAAACATGTAATGTCACATCTGGCTGGTGTGAACAAAACTTTGAAGAGAAGAACTTCTAAGAGAGACATGCACTGCACTTTACTGTAATCTCCTTTGAGCTATCTCAGACAGTGAACATGATATGAGCAAAAAGAAGAGTCTGGGTGATTGACATCTTTCTGCTTCTCTCTTTCAAAAATACACACGACCAAGGGTTAAAATCTGGTGTTGCCAATGAACAAAGATATGTAGTATGAGGGTCACAACTGAAAGACAATGCCCAGTAATCCTTGTGTTGCTGTAAAATGGAAGGACACCAAGAAGCAAGCAAAAAAAAACAGGTGAAAGGCCCTTCAGCTGCAAAGTTAAGCATCTCAAAATCAACAGCTCAAATACTACCAATAGTGCCACTGGTACCACCCAACATAATGGCTATGATGTCCCATCATTTACTGTTCACAGAATGCAGAAATTCTCCATATATCCTTTTCTAATACTCACTTTTAGCAGTCTCTGTGTACACACATTGCTTTGTTATTTCTTCTTGTATTTAATATTTAATATAGAAACATAGATTAGGAGCAGACCATTCATCCCATCAAGCCTGCTCGATCACTCAATATGATCCTGGCTGGTCCTATATCTAATGGCTGTATTTCTGGTTTCTCCCTATACCCCTCGATGCCTTTAAATCTAAAAATGTACCTGAAATACCTCCACAAAGGCCAGCAGCCCATCACCCAAGTCACCCTTTATTTACACATGAAAAGTCCTTGACTCTGATCTAGCTTCCTCAGAGCCAGTTCTCAGAGTGAACACAATCTCTGGCACACCTCTTTTTATCCGTCAGCCAGGGCTCCCTGATTGGGCTAGACTAAAAGCCACGATCAGGGAACTCATATTCTATGAGGTCCACCTGGCTGACCTTGTTACAATCACTATAGTATATATCTCTGTCTTGAACATATTCAGTGACTTAACCTCCACAGCCTTCTGTGGCAAAGAATTCTCTTGGTTCACAACTCTTTGAGTGAAATAATGTCTATCCTGAGACTGCGTCCCCTTGTTCCAGACTCCCCAACCAATAAAAAAATCCTCACTGGATCTAATCTGTCTAGCCTCTTAGAATTTTATACATTTTATACATTTCAGGCAGATTCCCTCTCATCCTTTAAACTCTAGTCCAATCAAACAAATCTCTGCTCATAGGACAGTCCTGCCATCCCCAGTATCAGCCGAGTGAATCTCAACTGCACGCTATCTATGGCAAGTATAAACAGACACTTTAAGTCAAGAAAGCTTGGTTAGCTAGGTTCCTTTGAACCTTGAATTCATCGAGCCTCCAGAAATGCATCCACAAGGGAAGGGATCCATGTTAAATAGCTTTATTACAATCAACCAAGGAGACAGGTGAATAAAAGAGGGAAGCCAGTTCATTTCTCCTCACACACAAGCTTGACAATTTTGTATATCTCGTCTGGAACCCGAATAAAAATTATGGAACCTTGCTCGGGGATTAACTTGCAACAGTGTAATGTAAAAAAAAATTCTTTCTTTTTCATTGGTTTATGCAGAGCAAGTGCGTTTCTTTGTTTCTGTTAACTTGAAAGAAAATTTTAACTCATTAATATCCTTATTGTACAGGATCTCTTTGCTATAACACAAAAGTATTTAAGGAGTGACAGTAGAATTTGGTTTACAGTTATCATACCTAGTTTTAGATTAACAGCCTCAATAAGCTTGCAACTTTTAAGGAGTTCATCATTGCTGCCGGTTTGAAGAGATGAATATTGATATTTGAGTTAACTGGTTAAGTTTTCTTTGCTGTTGAAGTATTTTTATGCTCTTGTTAAATTGTTCTTTTTAAACAGGATGCTGACTTGAATATCTTCGAGATGTTGATGAATGAATTATATCTAAATATGAACTAAAATTGGTCTTTACCAGAGCAATTAGAAGAAATAACAGCCAATGGTATAAATTATTTATGAAAGGAAACAACATCTTTTAATTGTAATAGTTAAAAAATAGAAGTTTGTTTACTGAATAACTTAAACACATAGTTGATACTTGACATTCACATTTTCTCTATTCCTTGCAGTTATCTAACTACCTGTGTTTACCTATTTGAAATGGGGCTCAATGCCAGTCCACAAGAGACCATATTGAATAACTAGTGCATTTCAGATGACCACAGTACTTAAGACTGTAATATGCATTTTACAATTAACCCTGTTTCACAATTATCAATGTGGTTAGTCTTATTTAAAAGGGGAAAATCCAGCAAAACACCCGAATTAAATTTGGATGACAGTTTCAATATCGCTAAATATCAGTGTTCACTAGAAAGGAAGAATAACCAGAAGGCTTAAAATTAGTAAGGGGGAGGTATTCAATAAACTGTCGGTGCTTAAAGTTGATATACACTAGGGTGAGATGGTATGCATCCAAGGATATTGATGGAAGTGAGAGTGTAAATTGCAGAGTCATCAGTAATAATCTTTCAATCTTTGATAGATTTGGGATGGTGCCAGAGGACTGGAGAATTGGAAGCATTTCACCCCTTTTTCAAATGAGGTTGTAAAGATATGCACAACAATTACAGACTAATCACTTTAATTTTGTTGGCAGGAAATCTTCAAAAAACAATTGTTTGGCACAGAATTAATGGTCATATGGAAAAATGAGAGTTAACTTACAAACATTTATCCACACCCCCATGCCCCCCAAAAAACTTTGTCTTCAGCATAAATACCACTTTTCCCGGCTGCTATCGGTTCTGATGAAGAGTCACCAGACTCGAAACATTAGCTCTGCTTTCTTCCCACAGATGCTGCCAGACTTGCAGATTTTCTCCACCAACTTCTGTTTTTGTTTCAGACCTCCAGGATCTGCAGTTCTTTGTTTTATCTCTCCAGGCCCTAATTCTCAGGCTATGCCTATATATAGAATTTTAGGCTTCATTAATATGTGTATGGAGTACAAGAGCAGGGCACTAAGTTAGACCTCAATTGGATTATCGTGTACAGTACAGGACACCACATTTTAGGAAATATGTGAATGCATTGGAGAGAGTTGCAGAAGAGGTTTATAAGAACGATTCCAAGGATGAGAAGTTATGAGGATAGATTGGACAAGTTTTGATCAGGAGATTTGATAGAGGAGTCGAAATAGAGTAGGTGGGAAGAAGCTGTTCCTGCTCATTAAAGGAATGAGAAGCAACGGGTACAATTTTACAGATTCAAGTGTCATTCACTAAATATTACAGGCGAGGTGATGGCCTAGTGGTATTATTGATAGACTGTTAATCCAGAGACCCAGGTAATGTTCTAGAGACCTGGGTTCGAATCTTACCATGGCAGCTGGTGGAATTTGAATTCAATAAATATCTGGAATTAAGAGTCTAATGATGACCATTGTCGATTGTCGGAAAAATCCATCTGGTTCACTAATGACCTTTAGGGAATGCAACTGCCATCCTTACCTGGTCTGGCCTACATGTGACTCCAGACCCACAGCAATGTGGTTGACTCATAACTGCCTCTGGATAATTAGGGATGGTCAATAAATGCTGAATGGTCAGCAACACCCTCACCCTGTGAATAAATAAAGAAACAAAAAACAATGTTTAACAAAAGAAGCAAATACGAGGTGAGTAAAAAACCTTTCAACACAGCGAGCGGTCAGAGTCGCAGTGCATTGGCTGGAATTGTGGTTCAATTTAAGCATTCAAGAGGGCTATGGATGATCATTTACATAGAAACAACATGCAGGGTTATTGGGAAAAGGCAGTTGTTTGGCACAAAGTCAAAATGCTCAAAATAGTCTCAAAAGAACACAGAACATAGAACAGTACAGCACAGTACATGCCCTTTGGCCCACAATGTTGTGCCGACCTATTATCCTACTAAGATCAAACTACCCTGCATACCCAACATTTTACTATCCTCCATGTACCTATCCAAGAGTCGGTTAAAAGTCTCTAAAGTATCTGACTCCACTACCACTGCCGGCAGCGCATTCCACACGCCCACCACTCTCTGTGTAAAGAACCCACCTCTGACATCACTCCTATAACTTCCTCCAATCAACTTAAAATTATGCTCCCTCATAATAGTCATTTCCGCCCTGGGAAAAGTTTCTGGCTATCCGCTCTATCTATACCTCATCATCTTCTACACCTCTATCAAGTCACCTCTCATCCTTCTTCACTCCAATGAAAAAAGCCCCAGCTCCCTCAACCTTTCCTCATAAGACATGCCCTCCAGTCCAGGCAGCATCCTGGTAAATCTCCTCTGCACACTCTCTAAAGCTTCCACATCCTTCCTATAATGAAGCGACCAGAACTGAACACAATATTCCAAGTGTGGTCTAACCAGAGTTTTATAGAGCTGCAGGATAACCTTGCAGCTCTTAAATTTAATTCCCCTGCCAATGAAAGCCAACACACCATACGCCTTCTTTACAACCCTATCAACTTGGGGAGCAACTTTGAGGGATCTATGGACGTGGACCCTAAGATCCTTCTGTTCCTCCACACTGCCAATAATCCTGCCATTAACCCTGTATTCTGCATTCAAATTTGACCTTCCAAAATGAATCACTTCACACTTTTCTGTGTTGAATTCCATCTGCCACTTCTTTGCCCAGCTGTCAATGTCTTGTTGCAACTTACAACAGCCCTCCACACTGTCCACAACTCCACCATCCTTCATGTCATTGGCAAACTTACTAACCCACCCTTCCCCACCCTCATTCAAGTCATTTATAAAGATCACAAAGAGCAGAGGTCCCAGAACAGATCCCTGCGGAACACCACTGGTCACTGAGCTCCAGACTGAATACTTTCCACCTACTACCACCCTCTGTCTTCTATTGGACAGCCAGTTTTGTATCCAGACAGCCAAATCTCCCTGAATCCCATGCCTCCTTACATTCTGAATGAGCCTACTCTGTGGAACCTTATCAAATGCCTTGCGAAAATCCATATACACCACATCCACTGCTCTACCTTCATCAATGTGTTTTGTCACATCCTCAAAGAATTCAATAAGGCTTGTGAGGCATGACCTGCCCCTCGCAAAGCCATGCTGACTATTTCTAATCAAACTGTGCTTTTCTCCTTCCGAACCACAACAATTCTGTGATTCAATGAAGAATCTACACATCAGTTATGTTACAATCAATATGAAGAGCATTTTGTAGCACTGGTGTACCTAGGATACAGTTTGTCACTGCAGCCAAATTAATTATCTCTTCACATTAAAAAAACACAATGAATCAACTTTATTCACTTATTTCATTTACTTGCTTTCACCAATACCTTCATTTATGGTCTTACTACTTGAATTCCCAAATCTCCCACTGAAGCAAGGAGTTTCAAAGTAACAATCACAACTCAATGTTTTCCATTAACAAAAAGCAAAAATTGTCATTGAACAGATATTCAATACTACTGAAAATCCGAACATCTCAGACACAGCTGCTGACATTGCTGGGGTACAGTGGAATTCTTTTCTGGTCTTTGAATATATGGGCAGGACTAATCTTTATGCCAGGGAGCTGCAGTTTGATTACTGGGTAGTGATGTCTCAGTATGCTGTTTCTGTGTATCCACACTAATTGCTGCATCTTGCAGTGGCATTGTCCATGAACACAGCTACTCTTTCTCTTCCTATTGTACTAGACACTCTCCCTTTTTTAAACTTTACACCTGTGTTTGTGCATATGTTAGGTGGGGCATGTTAAACTCCTCTTTCTTTCACTCAAGAAAATTTTGTTATTGGTTCCTTAATTTTGAGTGGTACTGTGTTTGAATTGAAGTGTGCTTGCTAAAAAGAGTTAAAAATCTTTGTTGTAACCAATCGAGGGGCAAAAAAAAAAATCCAGCTTGGTTAGTAAAGATAAAATGGGGGTACAATAAAGGACAACAGTTCCAAAAACCTATCCAATGCACACGTGAAACTGGCTGTCTGTATCTTTTAATTGCGTTCACGTCAAAGGTACTGCCTAATAACCTTGTTGTCTGCCTGAGAAATGCCCACACTATCTCAAAAATGCTACGTGCAACACAGATTACAGATCATGATGAAGTTCCCATCTATTTTTGGTTGGAGGTTCCTGCACCTGGCTTAAAGCTGATCACAGATGAGTGTCATTCCCATTTGGGTAGAGATTGAGCAGAAACAACTTCAACTTGTGTTCCTTTCAATGTGTCCTGATTTCGTTCATTCAGGGATGTAATGAAACGAACAATCACAATGCATTGACCCATTCACCAGCAATTCCACACAATGCATTATTTAAGATAAACATTCACTACTGCCTTAGTGCTTTACTTTGAAAACATTTTTTTCTGTAGTAATGCATTTTTTTTTAGTTTCACTGTTACTTTCCATTAATGGCTAATAACAAAGAGATCTTGATCAATTAGGTCATAGGCTGAGGAGTGGCAGATGGAGTTTAATTTGGATAAATGCGAAGTATTGCATTTTGGTAAAACTAACTAGGGCAGGACTTATACAATTAGTGGTAGGGCTCAGGGTAATGTTGCAGAACAGACAGACCCAGTGTTTCAGGTACATATTCTTTGAAATTTGTGTCACATGTAGACAAATTGGTTAAGAGGGTGTTTAGCATGCTTGCCTTCATTGCTCAGACCTTTGGGTATAGGAATTCGGATGTCACGTTGAGGTTGTACAGGATATTGGTGACGTCTTTTCTAGAGTACCGTGTACAGTTCTGGTCACTGTGCTATAGGAAGGGTATTATTAAATTGGAGGGGTTTCAGAAAAGATTTATCAGGATGTAGCTGGGAATAGAATGTTTGAGTTATAAAGATAGGCTGGATAGGCTTGGACATTTTTCAAGGGAGCATAGGAGGTTGCAGGGTGACATTATAAAGGTTTATAAAATCATGATGGGCGTACATAAGGTGAATAACAAGGGTCTTTTCCCTAAGATTGGGGAGTTCAAAACTAGGGGGCATATTTTTAAGGTGAGAGGAGAAAAATTTAAAAAGGATATGAGAGGCAACTTTTTTACACAGAGAGTGGTTTGTATGTGCAATGAACTGTTGGAGGAAGTGGTAGATGCAGGTACAGTTGCAACAGTTAAAATACATTCGGATGAGAATGCAAATAGGAAAGGTTTGGAGGGATGTGGGCTAAACGCAAACAAGTGGGAGTAGATTGGTTTGGGAACACGGTTGGCATGGACTGATTGGTCCAATGGGTCTGTTCCATGCTGTATGGCTCCATGACTCCAAGTCAATCACTAATCGAGAGTCAATCACTGTATGATTTTTGTTCTCCATGGAGTTTTGGATCACTAAAGTAGCGATCTTGCATGTCTAGTGCAAAAAACTGGATAATGTTTTAAATGTCACAGATCTCAAAAGTTGATTAATTTTACGCAGTCCCATTCTTGCTGCGGTGGCTCTGCTTCAAGAGTAGTTATATCACTGCATTGATCATATCAGGTTAGAGTCATCCTATAACTATCAACCAACAACATTGCAAATAATGATTTGAAGTGTTTGCAAACAGTGAGAATATTTTCCACACACTGCATGATGCATTTTCACACAATATAATGTAACCAGTATAAACTTCAATGTAAATGTCTGAGAAGTAGCAAAGCAAACCCACTCAACAGCTTTCGATTACACCTAATACACCTTACCACATTTTTTGCATTTGGAAGAAGATTGTTTAAAACCATTAATGCTTTGTTGCTAACAGGATGATTTTCTGCAGTGGATTGCAAACTTCAAACTGATTCATTGAAATAGGAAGGCAATGCATTTTATGAGTAATGTAATTTTCATTTGAGGACTTGAAGTCATCAAAATTAAAATTTGTTTGGATAAACATGAAAGATTATCTCTCCATCATATCTTCTCTCAAAGCACAGAACATTCCAGGCCAGACTGCACCAAAAATTATTGGTGAGGATTTAAATTCAGTGACTGTCTGGCAAAGTCCTTCATGAAACCCTTGGAATATCACACATGTACATTGTCAGGGAAACTTCAATCAGAGAGAGACTTATCAAGATGAGATAATGTGGGTGAGTTCCCTCCTATCTCAATAGGAAGCTATCCCTTCAAGACCTGTCTGTTTTACCCTCTAGAAATACACAAGGACAAGGTTTAAAAAGCCAGTTTCAACTTCATTGAGACAACAAGGTGCAGGGCTGGATGAACACAGCAGGCCAAGCAGCATCATAGGAGCAGAGAGGCTGACGTTTCGGGCCTAGACCCTTCATCAGAAAAGCTTTTTTCTGTGTTCATCCAGCCCTGCACCTTGTGGTCTTTGTGCTTGATTATAATGTTGTTTGGTGTATAGCACCTGGATCCAAATAAGAAGTATTGTACTTGGATAACAGTCAAGTTAAGATGGTTCAAAAGTACTATATAAAAAGAAATTGGTATACAAGATAGCGCTCCTGTACTAGTCAGCTGAAAAATACATAGTCATTTAGGATAGTGATATGCTGGATGATCGTTTGGGTGACACTGCGTATTCTGTTCAATTTGGTCATGATTTTTCCCTCTGTGGAGGTGATGAGAATGGCAAGAAGGGGAAATCACTGATTGATTTTAACCTGATGATAACTCACCACATTCTCCCAACTCTGCCTTTGAGAGTCAGTTTGCACTTGCAGCCAACTCCTATTACACCTCTTCACTTGACGTACCTTCTTGAGAAGTAACCCTCAACTGGCAGACTTTAAAACCTAGATGCTGCTGGCCTCTGGGTGGCTGGCAGCTTCTGGCAATACAAGCTTCTTGTGCTGAGGTCTGTAATATGGTGAGATTCTCATCCTCATGGAGGCTGGAAATCTGAAACAACAACAAAATCTGCTGGAGAAACTCAGCAGGTCTGGCAGCATCTGTAGAGAGAAAGCAGAGTTAACATTTTAAGTCTGGTGACAGTTCTTCAGAACTGTTCTCGCACTGTTATCTTTGCTTTCTCTCCACAGATGCTGCCAAACCTGCAGAGTTTCTCCAGCAATTTCTGTTTTTGATCCAACATTTATTCTTCCACCTCTACAATCATGTTATGAGAAGCATGTACAACTTCCTGAGGCTTTTAAGCATCCAGCACATAGCTTGCATCATTCTCTCGACTTGTTTCAAGTATAAACCTCAGTACATCCACTACCAAGGGACTTAATAATGAGTAGGACATCTATCATTGAGTGGGCCACTAATAGTGGCAAGCAGAAGTGAGAGTTTGGGTCCCAAGAAAAGGAATTTGTGGAATGTCTTTGAGATTTTTTTTGGAGCAGATAATGGTAGAGCCTACTAGGGAACAGGTAATTCTAGATTCAGTGATGTGTAATGAAGCCAGCTTGATTAAGGAGCTTAAGGTGAAGGAACCCCTGGGGGCAGTGGCCATAATAGAATTCACATATGTCCCTGCAGTTTGAGAGGAAGAAACTGGATGTAATCTGATGTAATGGTATTATCTTTGCTCAGTTGTAATGTAAAGACATAAGAGAATAGCTGACCAGAGTTGATTAGAAGGGGAGCCTAGCAGGGAAGACAGTAGAGCAGCAATGGCAGGGTTTTATGAGGGAGGCACAGCAGAAATTCATCCCAAGGAAGAAGAAAAATACCAAGGGGAGGATGAGGTAACCATGGTTGACAAGGGAAGTCAGGGACACCATAAAAGCAAAAGGAAAAGCATACAATGCAGTGAAGATTAGTAGGAAGGCAGGGGACTGGCAAACCAGTAAGAATGGAAGTGGACACCAGAGCAGTGGTTTCATTGATATATGAAAGTGTATATCAGAAGTAGCTGAGTGACATTGCACTGTAACCCTCAAAAATTGCATTAAGTATACATACAGGCAAAGAGAATGTTCAGTTACGCAGATAGTCTGAATTTTCCAACTTTATTGAGAAGACTGTGGTTGGAGAAAATCAAATTCAACTGGGCTGAAATAAATTATTTGTCAACTTCCGAGACTGATCTATCACAAATTCTAAAGAAACGTGTCATTGCTTTCAATGGGGATCTGGGTAGCATGGAAAATATCACTGTCAAATTGAAAGTCAAGGATGAGAATCAAGCAAAAGGTTGCAAGGTTAGATCAGTGCCTTATGCAATCATACCAAAGGTTGAGGCAGAATTAGAGAAGCTTATCAAGATGGGAGTCCTTGAACCCATAAATTTGAGTGATTGGGCTACGTCAGTCATATCAGTAATGAAGAAAGGTGGATCGGTATGCACGTGCGGTGATTTTAAGGTCACTATTAATCCAATACTGTCTGCCAAGCAGTATCATTTGCCTTTAATCAATAATGTGTTTGCTGGACTAGCTGGAAGTCCTTAGTTAAGCTTGTCTCCAGATGGATGTAGACCCTGAGTCACAGGAATACTTGATGAATGTTACACATCAAGGACTATTTAAATTCAAGAGACTTCCATTTGGAACAACATCTGCACCAGCATTATTCCATTGTGCCATGAATCAGATCTTAAGTTGGTTAGTAGGAGTCTAGTGTTCCTAGGCGACATTTAAGTAATGGGGAGAAACGAAAAACAGCATCTCCACAATTTAGATGCTACTTTGTAGAGGTTATGGTCTAACAGTGAGGGAAGACAAATATAATCTTTTTGAAAATCTTTCATCAAATATTTAGGCCATGTAATTGATGCTAAGGGATTACATAAGTTAACTTCAAAAGTAACTGTATTATCAATGCCTAAAAATGTAAATCAACTACAACCATTTTTGACCTTGATAAATTACTAAGACAGGTTTGTCCCAAATCTTGCAAACACTCTCAGACCATTGTTTAATTTATTATGCCAAAACAAGAATGGCAAATGAAAGATCAATGTGAAAGAGATTTACACAAGCCAAAGAGGCTTTGTTAAAGACAGAAGTCCTGATCCATTTTGATCGTAAGTTACCATTGCAACAAGCATGCAATGCACCACACCAATGTATGGACTGGAAGCAGTTATTTCTCACATATTATCCAATGTTGAGGAGAAGCCAATAGCTTCTGTATCAAAATCATTAAACGATGCAGATACAAACTATGCACAGACAGAGAAAAAAGCTCTAGGAATCATTTTTTTGGCAATGAGATGATTTCATCAATACCTGTATGACTGGGAATTTACCCTATGAGCAGATTATTTGGTCCTCATACAGGGATACCTTATTTAGCAGTGAGCCTTATGCTCACTGCTGGAGAACTATGGGCATTTTTGTTATCAGTTCACACTTATAGAATTAGGTATCCACAATTCAATTTACATAGGAATGCTATGGGCTCTGTAGATTACCTAAACCAAATGAATCAATTACAAACAGTCCATATATAGACATTTTCTACTCCATCAAGTAGAGAACACTCCGCTAATGGAAGGACAAGTTGAGAAGTACACTAGAAATGATCCACTGCTATCAAAAATGATCAAAATGGTACTTTGTGGTAAGATCCAGGATCAACACCAGAACTGAAGCTATATGTCATACGGAGGCTAGAACTATCTGTAAAGCAGGATGTCTCCTGTGGGGGATGAGGGTCATTGTTCCAGTACAGCTAAGGAAACATGTTTTAAATCAACTACATGAAGGTCACTGTGCCATTGTCAAAATGTAGGACATAGCCAGAAGACATTTTTAGTGGTCAGGGCTCGATTTGAAAATGTGCAACTTGTGCAAGAGTTCATATCCTAACTCCATTAACAACGCAACACTCAGGGAATAGCCAGAAATACCATGGCAAAGAATCCATATTGACCACGCTGGACCTTTTGAATGACAAATGTTTTTTCACAGTGTTGATGCACGTACTAAATGACCTGAAGTTGCCATCATCAAGATGACATCTTCAGAGAAAACCATTGAAAGACTGGGGAAGATCTTTGCAAGGTTTGGTTATACGGCACAACTTGTTAGTGATAATGGTTCACAGTTTATATCACAAGAGTTTACAGACTATCTAAAGCAGAACGGAATTCAAAATACCCTATCAGCTCCTAATCATCCAGCCACAAATGGTTTGGCAGAAAAGTTTGTTCAGATAATGAAACATTCCTTAAAGGTAACTCAAGAACATTATATAATCACAACATCATTATGCAAAATACTGAGCCAATTTTTTTTAACATAGTGGAACAAATCCACTCGACGACTCAAAGTTCTCTGCAATTGCAAGCTGTAGAGCATCAGTTGTGCACGGCGTTTGATTTGCTGAAAAGATCCATGATCAAAGATATTGTTAAGAGGAAACAACACAATCAGGTGTTCCAATTAGAGAACAAGGCCAAACATCATGTTTTCCAAAAAGATCAAGAAGTGTTGGTGAGGAATTATACCATAGGTGAGAAGTAGATATCAGTTATCATGTTGCACAGACTAGACCAGTTTTCAACACTGTACAGATGAGATAATATAGTATGGAGAAAGTAATGCAAATCAACTCTTGGCAACCAGAATGAATATGCCATAGACAACAATTGAATTGCCAACAATAATTGAAGATCCATTGTGCCAAACAGAGACCTGGATATACCTGAGGACAGAACAGTAAGTGGAGAATCTAATGGAGAAAGTACCTTACTGCAGAATACCATACATTACGCAGGCCTCTGAACATTCAGTTGTCACAGGAAAAGGCAACAACAGATCACGTGCCCATTTCCGGGTCTGCTTTTTTTTAAAAAACATGGTCTGGTTGGACCAAAGGTCTGTATCTGTATGACTGTATGACTCTATATGTATTTTCTTATGACACATCTCTGGAGCTGCTGGAACTTGAACCCGGTCTCCTGGCTCAGAGGGTGGGACACTACCACTGTGCAACAACAACACTCTGGGTGAATGCAGCGTGATGGTTCAACCTGATGAAGGGTATTAACCCGAAATGTCGACTTTCCTGCTCCTCTGATGCTGCCTGACCTTTTGTATTCCTCCAGCTCCATACTGTATTGACTCTGACTTCAGCATCTACAGTTCTTGCTATCTCTGAACAACACTCTGGGTCTGATTTACTTTTTTCCAATCAACCTCTTCAGAGATGCTATTACACTTCTGGAGCAGTTGAGACTTGAAGCTAGGCCTCCTAGCTTAGAAGTAGGGATACTACCACTGCCCTTCAAGAGCCCTTTGAGCCTGCTTTTTTATTTGTTTTTCAATTTCTTTGAATGGATTCATTTATCTTCTAATCAACCTGTTCAGAATTGTTGTCACACACCTCTGGAGCAGATGGGACTTGAACCTGGGCCTCCTGGCTCAGAGGCAGGGATATTACTGCTACACCAGAAGAGCATTACTGGGGCTTTATAAAGCAAATGGCTCAGATGATGAGTTCCAGCTAGGCAAGCCATTGCCTCTTACCAAGGGAAATCATACTCAACCAGCTCCACGAGGAGACTAATTAATGATTTCCCCATGGGCAATGTAGGGGTTATCACAACCTTGTACACCTAAAACACCAGAAGCTAAAGCCAACGAGAAAAATAAACAGACACCTGAGGTGCATCAATAGCCACATAAGAATCGATATCCTCCAAAACATCATACCTACTAACTTTTGTACGTATGATTGTGAATATTAGAAATGCTTTCATTGCAGGATTCTATGATGTAAAAGGAGAGGAATATTGTGTATTTATGTAAGTATGGTGGACTGTAAGAGTCCAATCATGTGACATAATGATGCTGATGTCATTGGCCATTATGGGTAAGAAACAGCTTAATCTAACCTTGCTGCCTATAGAGATAACACCTCCATGATAAAGCTCGTGTTATTTAATGCTACGGTCTCCTGGTCCTTCTTGGAACTTAACTGTACAACATTTATTATATTTGTTATGAAAATGTAATTTATTTACTTGACATCCCAGTTTAAACAGGAGAGCGTGATAAAATGGGAGAGCAGCATCAAGCAGACCATTCTAATATTCAAATTGAAAAAAAGTCACATCATTTTGTAATTATATAACAAAAACTATTCTGTCATAAACATACAAGCCCAAGTCAGTTTCTCAGGCCCGTGAGATGTTGAAATGCAGGAATTTTAGTTGCATTAAAACTAACCTGCTTCCTTTGGTGTCTGTGGAGGATAGCCAAAAATAATTGGAAGCAGCTGGTGCATTCTGACAATGCAAGACAACAGTCATTGTAGGCTGAAAGTTTGCTATAAATAGAAGAAAAATGAAACGCTATTAGTCTGGAAAGATAGAATACCTTTAAATTCAGTTTCTCTGTCCTGCACCATATTAATTTTTCTGAGAGAAGATTTCATCTGTTTCATGGCAGGCATACCAAGAAAAAGTGTCACGAATAGGGACAGCATGGTGGCTCAGTGGTTAGCACTGCTGCTTCACAGCGCCAGGCACCCAGGTTCAACTGCACCCTTGAGCAACTGTCTGTGTGGAATTTGTACATTCTCCCCGTGTCTGCATGGGTTTCCTCCGGGTGCTCTGGTTTCCTCCTACAGTCTGAAGATGTGCAGGTTAAGTGGATTGGCCATGCTAAATTGTCCCATAGTGTCCAGGGATATGTAGGTTAGGTGGATTAGCCATAGGAAATGCAGG
>NW_025968446.1:0-25000 GCF_021869965.1 Rhincodon typus | reverse complement strand
TATATTTTATGGAGACATCATGCTCTACCCTGGGTCTGTTTGTGTGAATTATTGCCATGGCTCATACGAGGAAATGTAACACTTTTCGTCTAGCTGCAATCTGTATCTACAAGGATTTGTTCAGAATACAATGAAACCTCTGGGGTTTAAAGAATAGAGAATGAGTGTGTCACTAATTACAGATATGACAAGACACTAGATGATCCTCACTTTCAGCCAATGTAAGGAATTAATTTGGAATATTTCCTCATATGGAATCAAAAACTGTCAAAAATAAGGATAATGGTTGAAAATTCCTAACTGCCTAACACCAGTGCCATATTTAAAAGGTCATTAGCACTCTGACAAGCACTGTCAGTTAATATTTATCCTGCACAGATCCTAAAAATTCATGGGGGATATCCTTGCCCATCCCACTGCTTTGCAGGTATTATCCTGGAGATCATGCTGGATGGGGTGGTGCACAGCTAGGACTTCCTCTTTCCCCAGGACCAGCAGTGTCCTACTTCTGCCTCTAAGCCTTGTGGTCCTTATGTCCTTCTCCACTCCACCAACTTAAGTGCCATCAATTCTCTCCAATACCTCACATTCACTCTGTCTATGCTACTGCTCGTCCCTCCCAATAAGAATCAAATTCTACAATTCTCACTAATGCACACAACTTCTTCCTCACAAACCCTCACCAATCCATCTAATATTTCCAGGGCCACTTCCTTTAGTACTCTGTGATGCAGATTATATGATGCAGGTGATTTATCAGCCAATAACCTATCTACCTCCTTTTTTTTGCTAATACTGCTTTTCTTCAATTCCTCCCTCTTGCTAGATCCTTGGCTCCCTAACATTTTTGGGAAATTATTTTTGTTCTCTTTTGTGAAGTCAGAATGACTGTGCTATTAACTTTTATCTTCTCTAATACTTGCCCAATTCTCATTCCAGGAGCAAAACCATAAGGCCATAATACCAGAAACAAGACTAGGCTCTCTGGCCCTTCAAGCCTGCTTAACCATTCAATAGGATCATGGCTGATCTGACATTCCTCAATAAAAGCCTAAAGAACTGCGGATGCTGTAAATCAAGAACAGAAACAAAGTTGCTGGAAAAGCTCAGCAGGCCTGGCAGCATCTGTGAAGGAGAAAACAGAGTTAACATTTCGGGTCCAGTGACCCTTCCTCAGAACATTCCTCAAGTCCACTTTCCTGTGTTTTCCCCACATAGGCCTCTTTGTCAACGTCCATTGGCTGCTTTCAGTGCCTGCACGACAGAAGAAAGGGAATTAGTTGTAGAAGGTGCAATAAAACTAGTGGAGATTAAGAATGAGATAATACAGTGGTAATGGGAGAGCAAGACAGGACATTACAATGAAGCTTACTGGGTTGGTTGGCTATTGTTTGTCCTTCATTGCCACATGGGTAGTCATGCTCTTCTTTGGTCAGATCTGTGACTTTTCTCCTCATAAGTTAAAGAGGAAGCTGATGTTCACCACCTCTCCCTCCACTTAGTCTTAGATTTCTCACTATGAGGTGGTGTTTCCTGCAATTAAACAAAGGGAGGGATTGAATGTGGTGGGAGTAGATAGAAGAGCAGTTAGTGGTGAAGGATGAGCAAGGAAAGTGTATAAGGTGTTCCCCAGGAAGAAGTGCAGAGGAAGGAAGGGTTAATAGCTTGGCAGATTTGAATGGACATGGTGCATGCAATGAGTGAGAGGTAGGAGGGAGAAGGTTGTGGCATTTACCCTTGTGAAGTGAAGAAGATAATTGAACTTTTTTCCTGTACTGCTGGGCATCCCTTTTCACCTGGATCACAACAATAGACCGTGCTACAATTTGGTTGTGTATGGTGCTGTGATCTCCTTTAGTGGTCCATTGAGTAAAGGACTGACTCCCCCCCCAACACTCCACCCCTCCATTCCGTTCACCAGACCTCCAGCTCCCTGCCCATGGAGTGGGGAGCTAGCCTAAGTGTCTCCTGTACTTTGCCTTCATTATTAATAGTTGAGCACCACAACATGAAGATCAGTTGCCGTCTTGCAGTGCCTGAAGTGGTGTATAACTGGGCTTTAGATATAGTGCCAGGGACATGTACATCAGGTCTCTCCGGGGCGACCGCTTCTGGCTGTCTGGCTGAGCAATACTCCAAGAAATATGCCCAACAGCATTATTACATAGTTAATGAGGTGATCAGCACAAGATTGTGTGAATAAGTCATTCTGAACAATGGCACACTGAACTTTATGAATCTTGCTCGCCAAAACGCTTCAAAACTACAAATTCAAAAATTTCACCCAATGTTTATCACCAATATACTGTCTACATAGTTGCTGTCAGGTAATGAACTATATCTTGTTTAAGACAACAGCATCTTCTTATTAGTCGTCAAGTAGTTTCCTCTCTGACACTAGAGCAAGTAGGCCTTGTAGATCCTGACCATGATAGCACGGACACATCAAGTCGACCTTATATTGATTAAGAGTACAAAACGTTCAGACATCATGATGAGTAGTGATGAAGATTTATCATGCAGTGCTCATGCATAAAATTCAGATCAGTGTACTTTGTCACCTCCAAGGTTCGATGTTAATCTCCAGTGCTTTTCTTATCAACATATGGAGTTAAAAATGCAATGTGTCCCTCATTGTCCTGTGTTCAAGCTTTGGCCTACTCTGCATCTTTGTTTTCCTGTTTTCACCATTATGAGAGAGTGCATGTTCAGCCATCACTTACTTGGACTGTGGATTTATTTCCCAAAGCCTCTCTGTCTTCTCCAAGTGCTTCCTACTTTTAGAAATATCCTCAAGACCTAACTCTCCAACATCCTTTCATCGTTTCCCTTACATCATCTCCTTAGCCATGGCTTGGCCTGTCCAAAACTCTGTGAGATACCATTTGTATGTTTTCACTGACTTAAGGCATTATTCAACTGAAAGTAACAGCATCAAATAAACTTGAAGTTATGCACTATAATTCATAAAGCATTCTTTAAACAAAACTAAAATGTGTTAGTAATTACTTCAAAGCTTAGTTCATGCAAGATTATATTTTGAAAGGACTTCTATATGTTATACAAACTAACACACTGAAACAGTATCGGGCATCCAGCATTACCAACAAACATGGGCAAACAGAACTTTTTTCTTTGCATTAGTCAGATGTAGGAAGTTTTCATTACATCATTGTCACAAATCTGCAGCTGAAGGAGGCTGTCAGTGCATTTTTGTGGCTGATTGCAATTTGGTTCATAGACAATTGGACATCACCAGTGAATAGAACTTTCCAGTTTGAAGATCATATTGCTTCATTTAAAATTAATGCACAGGCTAAAATTAGATCAAAAACATCTAGATGCTGCCCTTCTGGAATAATGTTCCACAAAGATTGGTTAAACAGATGACACAGCTGTCAAGGCTTTTAATGTGCTATCAAATAACAAGGGCAGAAATCACCATTTGTGGGCATTTATTTAGTAAAATTTTAACTCCGTTGAGCTCTATATGAACTATTTTTGAGAAGAGCTGACAATTTTTCAGTCCTTCTTACTGTCTTGACAATCATTTGCACTATTGAAATGTTGCTGCCATAATATCTAATATCTAACATAACTGAAGAACACATATTTCCAGTTAGGATATAACTGAACCATTGGAAAGTAAGATATAATTCATGCATAAATATTCAGAATCTGTGCCCAATAAATGTAGCCTTTCACTGACAACTACCTTGATAATTGGTCCAAGTCTAAAAAGTATTGTAATGTAGTGGGTATATAGAATGCATTTCATTTACAGTGCAAGTGTTGGATTTTTTTATTCCTTTCCCACAATTTAAACATTGGAATAGCAATTTAGTATTGAATTCAAATCATAGAAGGAATCTATTACACTATGTATTGCAATACACTGGGTTAAAATGTATCCAGATTTATGATTGATTGATTTGATTGATTGATTTTATTCTCATGTGAATCAAAATACAGTGAAAAGCTTTGTTTACGAGTGGTACGTGGAACTCACAGCAAGCAAAGGATGTACAGATCAAAAAGACATAGATGCATACAGGTTACATTGCAAGTTACATTATCTGAGGCTAGAGTCATTCCACCGTCTGCTAATGGCCAGAAAGAAGCTGTTCCTGAATCTGCTCGTGCATGTGTTTAGGCTTCTGTGTCTTCTGCCTGACGGAAGAGGTTGTAGGTTGTCATTAGCAGGGTGTGATGGGTCTTTGATGATGTTGGCCGCCTTTCCGTGGCAGCGAGCTGTGTAAATAGAGTCCATGGATGGAAGGTTGGCTTCCGTGATGGTATGGGCTGTGCACATAACCTTCTGTAGTTTCTTACAGTCCTGGGCAGAGCAGTTGCCATACCAGGGCATTATGCACCCCGACAGTATGCTTTCTATGGTGCATCTGTAGAAGTTGGTGAGGGTCCTTACGGACATGCCAAATTTCCTGAGCCGCCTGAGGAAGGAGAAGCACTGCTGTGCCTTTTTGACTGTCGCATCTATGTGGGGAGTCCAGGACATGTTGTCAGTTATTGTCACTCCGAGGAACTTGATGCTCTTCACCCTCTCAACCTCAGTTCCGTTGATGTAGATGAGAGTGTATTCTCCTCCTTTCTTTCTGACGTCGATGGTCAGTTCTTTAGTTTTTCTGACATTGAGAGACAGATTGTTTTCATTGCACCGTGTCACCAAGCCCTCTATCTCCCTTCTCTAATTTGACTAGCAGATGATGGACAGCAACATTAAGCTCCCCTCCTTAGCTCCCACTCCTACCTGTTTGTCACAAATATGTAGATAAAATATTATAAGTTTTGTCAGGAAAGATGATAGATTTTTAAAATTCACACGGGAAGTCTTACAAAATGGCTCTGAGAAGCTGCAAGCCTTCCCTGTGGATTCATCTGGTGTTGGGATCAGGCTGTACTTATCTCAAGAGGAAAGCATAAGAGGTCAGGTAAGCCAAGGTGGAAACACATCGCATAGTGGCTTTTATGCTACACATGTTAATGCTAGCAATTTTAAAACACTTACTGTTAAAGAATTTTAAGGTTACCAACTTGTCCAATATCGGTCCTCTCACGGCCCTGTCACTTGGCGAGCTCCTGCATTCCCATGGTGTGAGTAAACAGTTGCCCCTCATGGGGCTGAGGGAGCTGTCCTCTTCCTCCCTGGGGGCATTGTCCTGATTGGTGCCATCGGGGTGAGGATGAAGCCAGAAAGGTCCAGTTCTGAATCAGACAGAGCTGCTGTTGTGCTCTGCTCCTTGTTTGCACTGTTGCTGCTGCTGGTTGCCTGGAGTTATGGTTCGGTGGGTACCCCATGGTTCCTGATGGCTGGAGGTGTGGTTTCACCTGGCCCCTAACAATGTCCACCATTTCTGGCATTGGGGATGCTTATCGCCTTCCCCTCTGGCACTATGTCTCTTTTTTTTTCCTTTGTCCCTCTGCACATCCTCGTTGTCAGAGCAGCTGCTAATGTCTCCTTCATGCAGCTGCCTCTTTCCTATTTGCTGTTGGCCAGCAGGGACCCATGTGGTTTTTCTTTTCAGGTTCTTCCTCACCTCTGTCCACTCCCTGACTCCATCATTACCTCCTCCTCCATTGACTCTGACTTCCCAGGAAGAGGCTGAGTCAGTTGGTGTCCTGCTCTGGTGATCTCCTTTCTCTCCTTGCCAGCCTTGCCCTTCTTCTGGGTGACCCTTGTTTCAGTTCTTTAGCTGGAGCATAGCACCTTACTGTCATTTGGGGGTCCATGGCTCACATTGCCACTTCTGGCCATTTGAGCTAATGTGACCCCCCCCGCCGACCCCCACTCCCCCACCCCCATATTGCTGATTATGAACTGGCAGTGGCACAGTGGCTCAGTGATTAGCACTGCTGCCTCACAACGCCAAGGACGCAGGTTCAATTCACCCCCGGGTGACTGTCTTCGGGAATTTGTACATTCTCCCTGTGTTTGTGTGGGTTTCCTCCCACAGTCCAAAGACATACAGGTTAGGTGGATTGGCTATGGGAAATTGCCCACAGATTGTAGGCTTGGGTGGATTAGCCAAGGGAAATGGTAGGGCTGTGGGTCTGGGTGGGATGTTCTTCAGAGAATCAGTCTCGACTCGGTGGGCTGAGTGGCCTGCTTCCACACTGGATTCTATGATTCGAACATAATCAGTAATATGGGATAAACAATTTCAAATGAGCTATCATTATAAGAAGCCAATGAATTCCAACAAAAAGATTTTAAAATAGAAATATAACAGAAATGTGTAAGACATAGAAAGAGTATTTGCATGTGTATTCCACCATATTTTCCGGATATGTATTATGTTCTTCATACAATATAAGCTACTTTGAAAGGCAATCACTGTAAGTAAGCTTTCTGCACGGACCCATTCCATAAACAACAATGAAGTGAATAACAAACTAATGGTCAGAATTGCTACTTTGAGGGATTGACAGCACAATGCCACAGGATCGTTGATGGGCAGGGAAGGCTTCTGTTTAAATTACCAACTGAACTGCTGTAGCAATCCAGCAATCCAACACTGCTTTAATATGCTTTGAGGAGTTCATTTAAATGTGAGATCATATGTCCAGTACAGGATACAAATTTATAGCCTTCCAAACTAGAGCAGATTAAGGTTAATACTAATACAAAAATACAGAATGATTTCAACACTCTGAATTCTTGTTCCCTGTCTCAGATGTTTCAATTTGAAGAATTTTAATTGCCTAAAAATGCAGCATGGAAACATATTGATTGAAAATTGTACATGCTTCCTCGGAGATTAACACGCCTGTATGTTCTTGAGCTTGCTTTCCAATCTACATTTTACTAATAAATATTTGATCTACACATGGACCCTGACCAAGGTAATACACATAAAAAAAGGAATGGATTCTTAGTTATACATAAAAAGCTGTAAAGTGATATAATTAATTAGCAAGGTTCCAACTGATTTTATTGGCAGGAGGAATAACACAGAACTGAAGCAAAACAAGCACTTGGATCTATTAAAACTGGCTGCAAAAGAGGAGGTAGATTTTTGAATCATGAGGAAGGGAATAATAAGTTATCTTCCTGCAGCTTTTTGTTAAAGTGTATGGCTTTTGTTTATCATCGGAGCCCCTGGTAGGAATTTGGTGCCTACGGTGTGAAATTCTTGCAACTTCCCTGACCTAGATTGATGACATAACTTTGGGCTCTGCCCGATTTGAAGACCTGCCCTGTCAGGGCTTTCTGCTCGGTTCAGGGGACAGCAACAAAGGCAGAATGCAGGCCTGAAGAGTAGCAGCCTGTGGTGGTTAAAGCTTGAGACAGCTGACTGAGCCACAGAAGGGCCCATATAAACCTCCATTCATATACTAGCAAACAAAAAGCAGTAAATTGAAGTCACTTATAGAAGCTCTGGACTGTCCTAAGGGGTTAAAGGAAGTACTGTGAGAAAATATTCCAACAAAACTGATTCCTCATATTTCAAGTTAGTTCCCAAGTAACTGATTTTCATAAATAAACAGCTTTTCATTATGACTTGATAGCAGGCTCCAATTCAAGAAAGATAACATTCTTTTTCTTTTAGTAACCTGAGAAACATCAACATATTTGTGGGTTGTAATTAATTCTGAATGTCATTATTTTCATTCCAGACTTTATGTAGTATAATGCCATTTTGATTCTCCTATCAGATTAATCAGCCGATACAGTCAGCCCATTTATGCATTGCAGATAACCAGATGTAGAATCTTATCACTGATTACAAAAAAAAAACAACTTGTGAAACAAAGAAGTGATACAAATATTCAGACTACTGCGGATGTCTTACTTGCACTCCCTTTTCTGAATGTCCTTTAATATGCCAACTTTTCGAGGCTGGACAAATAAATAGGATTTACCATTTGCCTATGTTGACGATAGGTGAATTTCTATCATCCACTAATTGCAAAAATATTATTCAGTATTGCAATGTAAAGAAGTTGCTTGGAGTTTGGCAGAGAATTTTTGAGCAGTCAGTTAGGAAGAGATTCTTTTGCATACTGTGAACCAGCACTCAACTATTCATGAGAACAAATTGAACCATTTCTGAAGAAGGGTCTAGCCCCCGAAACATCAGCCTTCCTGCTCCTCTGATGCTGCTTGGCCTGCTGTGTTCATCCAGCTCTACACCTTGTTATCTCAGATTCTCCAGCATCTGCAGTTCCTACTATCTCTATTCGTGAGAACACTTGTGTGCCATCTTTGACTTATCTTAAACCTTCATAGGACCAACTCTTCCGAAAGATAGTGAAATAAATTGAACAGACAGATTTGGCAGGTATTCCTATTGTAACCACCATAATCACTGTCGATGAGCTCATGAGTAGCTCTGATCTGTGTTCAATTTAAATTGGAGTAACTAACAACAACTTGCATTTCAATATGGGATAACACAGTGTGGAGCTGGAGGAACACAGCAGGCCAGGCAGCATCAGAGGAGCAGGTAAGTTAACATTTCGGGTCAGGACCCTTCTTTCTTTATACATAGACATTATCAAAATTACCTTTTAAACTCAAAAGAAATATATTTGATGTCACTTAGAAGTGGAAGTGACAAAAATGGAGGAGGATCAGTGTGGTCAAAGTGAAGGACAAAGAGGAAGTTGTGGAAAATAGGGAAGGAAGCTTAATAAATTCTACTTGATTCATAATCACTAGGCATTGATCTCTTGTTAGGTCAGGCACATTTGAGGACCCAATTATTATATATTTTTTCATTCATTCCTGTGTTATGGTCTTTGCTAGCTGGGTCAGTGTTTGTTGTCCAATCCTAATTCACCTTGTGAAGGTAGCAATGCACTGCATTTCTTGAGTCCATGTGGTGTGGGTACATCCACAATGCTGCTACGAGTTCAAGGATTTCAACCCAGCAACAGGAATGGTGGTATAGTTTCAAGTTAGGGAGTTGTGTAGTTTGGTTGGGAACTTGTAGTTGGTTATCTTCCCATGTGTCTACTGGTCTTGCCCTTCTAGATAGTATAGGTTGCGCGTTTGGAAGTTGCTGGCAAAGGAAGCTTCATGAGTTGCTGAAGTGTATATTGCACATGCTACATAATGCTGTCATTGTACATGAATAGTCGAAGGAGTGGATGTTCAAGTTGCTGGACAGAGTGCCAGTGAAGTAGGCTGCTTTGTCCTGGATGGTGTCAAGCTTCTTGAATGTTGTTTGAGCTGCACTCATCTAAGTAAGTGGAGAGTATTCATCACATTCCTGACCTGTGCCTTGTGGATGATGGACAGGCTTTGGGAAATTATGAGGTGAGTTACTTGCTGCAGAATTCCCAGTTTCTGACCTTCTTTTATTCAAAAATTAGAATTTATATGAATATGAATTAAGAATTGGTATCTAGATATTTTAATTAAAAGGATTTTATATCTCAAAAGCCCTCAAAACTACAGGCTCCAAATGCATGAAACAGTTAATTCAAACCTTTTGTAATTATTTTCTTTTGACATTTCTCATTCTGAACTGTATTTGTATACATCCAGTTTATAAAAATGTACCAAAGGACATAACAGAAGGTTCAATTGAAAATATGAATGTAGATTGAATAAAAATTGAGCAAGAGTATTTTAAAAGAGATAACAACATATCTCAGCTTACTTGTTTACCGTACACCGAACTATTATCTGCTCTGACACATAAGTAGGTTATGTTCTTAAAGTAAAGCCCTTCATCTCGGAAGTTGCTTGGCTGGTTGAAAGTTTTAAGGAAGGCTTGAATTTCTTCTGGTTCCAGCTAAAAAACAAGTTACAGAAAACTATTTTTCACTTCACTGAAATCTATTGGTAAGAAAGATGCCTAATATCAGGACAGTTAAACATAGTTAATGCAATACGTGATTGCTGAGTATTTCAGACATACCTTGAAACTATGTTGAAAAGTAACTTGGAATCCATTAGTGATCAATATGCCCACAGTAGTCTAGATTTTCCACTAGATGCTGTATATAACCATTTGATTACAAACTATTCATTTAATGACACACATAGGCTTGCTTTCTGTACCCTATTTTGCAAGGTGAGTTCATTATAATACATTCAGATGCTTAAATGTTGGAAGCAGAATACCAATGAAGGCTACCTGCCAATGCTTATCATAAACGGATGTGGAAAAGTCTGTAAATGTGGCATCATGGTGGATGTGCCAATCAGAGCATTTTTGCTGCTAATCTCCTGGTATGCCTCTTTTCATACAATGCTATCAATGTGGTCAATGGTTTGTTTTCAAACAGCAGATGCCTTCAACACTATCCTCCACTCCTTGAAAACCAACCCTCAATCCATCCATCCCTTCCAACTACAGTTCTGCATCTGACCTTTCTTTCCCTACAATTCTTGAAAGTACCATTGTCTGCCAACTCTTTTTCCACCTTTCTGAAAAGTTTGTGCTTGAATTCATCCATCAACTTTTGGCCTGCTATCAGGACTAAGAAGTCCCTAGGTGAAGACATTAGCCAAATTGCTAGTGGCTCATTAACAGTATTTGAAACTATGACCACTTCTTGGAATCTTGTCATAATGTTCCATCGTGAAGGACATCTGCATTTATTGTCCATCCCTAATTGCTTTTGAGAATGTGATAGTGAGCAAATATCTTAAATTACCCCAGTTCATGTGATGGACGCACACCACAGTGCAGGAAGGTAGGAGGATTATGATTTTGACTCAGTGACAATGAAAGAACCATGATATATATCCAAATAAGGATGTTGTGGAACTTGGAAGAGAACTAGCAAGTAATGGTGTTCCTATCCTTTTCCTCCTAGATGATAAAGGTTGCAGGTTTGGAAGGTGCTCTCAAGGGAGCCAACATCAATTACTGTAGTGCATTTTGTAAATGGTACACAATGTAGTCATTACGCTTCAGTGATGGCGAAAGTGAATGTTTAAGGTATTGGATCTGATGCCATCAGGTGGATCGCTTTGTCTTGGATGGTATTAAGGTTCCTGAGTGTTAGTGGAGCTGCACTCATCTAGGGAAGTAGAGAATGTTATACCACACTCCTGACTCATGGTTTTGTGATTGGACAACATTTGCTGGAGAACCTGACTGCGCAAAAAAATATACTGACAACCAATTTAGGATTGTTAGCTGGGCTAACGTAATGCATTTGCATGTACTGGAAAATACACACATTAATACACAGGACCGTGTTCTTTGCAGACAGAAAGAACATGTACTGAACTGTGCCTGTTTCAGTTCAACAAAACAGATGACAGCCATTCACTCTCACATATCACAGGACAATCCCCTAACCAAGCAGAGTCAACTTGGCTGGTTTAAAATCTCAATAAAGCCTGGCAGTTAACAGTCAAACATCACTAACTGCTTCAAACTCCATGGCAATGCTTCTATCAATTAGAGTCTACTTGCGAAACAAGTCGTATTCTCTACTTATATATAAATGTTGGTTTTCCTCTTTATTGGTAATCTTGCAAATTGTCCGAATGAATGAAAGATGAAAAGCTTTGACAAAATGTATCTTTGATAGTAATACTCATGTTCCTTATGATCAAATGACTATTTACATAGCTGAAGATGGTTGGGCCTAGAATACTATCTTGAAGAGCTCATGCAATAATATTCTGGGCTGAGATGATTGCCCCTGGACAACCACAAATTATTTTCTTTGTGTCAGGTATGATTCCAACCAGAAGGGAATTTTTCTCTTGATTCTTATTGACTCTAGTTTTGCTGGGCCTCCATGATATCATACTCTAATGTTGCCTTGAACAGTCACTCTCACCTCACCTCTGACGTTTAGCTGGTTTGTCCATGTTTGGACCAAGGCTGTAATGAATTCAAGAGCTGAGTGGTCCTGGTGAAACTCTACCCAACCGTCATTTGCTGATAATCAAGAGTAGACTGATGGGGCGGTAATTGGCTAGGTTGAAATTGGCTTGCTTTATGTGCATAGAACAAACCTGGGAAATTTTCCACATTGTTGAATAGATGCCATTGTTGTAGCTGTACTGGAACAGTTTGTCTAGGGGCACAGCAAGTTCTGGAGCACGAATCATCAGTATGTGCCAGAATGCTGTCAGAACCCAGAGGATTTTCAATATTCAGGTGTTTCTTGACATTCCATGGAGTGAACTGAATTCAGGCATCTGTGATTCTAGGGATATCAGAAGATTGAGACAGATCATCCACTCAGCACTTCTGCACAAACTTTAGTCTTGTCCTTTGCACTTAGGTGCTGAGCTGCTCCATTATTGAGGATAGGGATATTTGTGGAAACTCCGCCTCATGTTAGTTGTTTAATTGACCACCACCATTCATGACTTGGTGTAGCAGGACTGCAGAGATTAGATCTGATCCACTGTGAGATTGCATAGCCTTGTTTATTGCATGCTGCTTCCACTGTTTGGCATGCAAGGACTCCTGTCTTGTAGCTTCACTAGTTCGACATCTTATTTTTAGGTATGCCTGGTGCTGTTTCAAGCATGCCCTCCTACAGTTTTCATTGAATTAGTGCTGATCTCCTGATTTGGTGGCAATGGCAGAGTATGGGACATGACAGGCTGTAAGGTTACAATTTTTGGATGAATATAATTCTGCTGCTGCTGATGGTCCACAGCACCTCATTATTGTCCAGTTTTGAGTTGCTAGATCTATGCAAAGTTTATGCCATTTAACACAGTGATTGTGCCACACAACACGATGGTTAGTGTGCTCAACGTGAAGTTGGGACTTGATCTCCATAAGACGATGTGGTGGTCACTGCTACTAATGTTATCATAGACAGATGCATTTGCAACAAGTAGGTTGGTGAGGATGAGGTCAAGTAAGTTTTTTACTTTTGTTGCTTCCCTCACCAAGTGCCGCAGACTCGGTGTAGCAATGTACTTTAGTACTTACCTAACTCAGTCAGCAGCAGTGCTAGTGAGCTACTCTTGGTGATGGTCCTTGAAGACCCCTACTCAGAGTACATACTGTGCCCTTGCCATCTGCTGTTCTTACTTCACTTGGTGTTCAACATGAAGTAGTACTGTGTTATCAGCTGAGGTAGGGGAGGGGTGTGCATTCGGGGAATCAGTAGGAGGTTTTCTTGTTTGACGCAATACCGTGAGACTTCTTTGCATTCAGTTAATGTTGAAGACTCCCAGGACTTCCTTCCCAACAGATTCCTTATGTGCTACCACCTCTAATGGATCTGTGCTACTGATAAAACAGGACACACCCGGGGATACCATTGGTGACATCTGGGAAATTGTCTGTAAGAGATGATTCTGTGACTGTGACTATATCAGGCTGTTGCTTGGCTGGTCTGAAGGACAATAGTTCTCACAGTCCTAGCCCCAACCCCAGCCCCACATTTTAATAAGGAGGACTTTGCAGGATTAGATATGCCATTCTTGTTTTAGTGCCTAGGTTGATGTCAATTGGTCCATCTGGTTTCATTTCTTTGTCAAGACTTCAATGGAATGATACAACTGAATAGCTTGCTAAGCCATTTCAGAGGATAGTTAAGGACAACCTTTTTGTTGTGGGAGTTTGAAGTCACATCTAGACCAGCTGAGGTAAAGATGGCAGATTTCCTTCTTTACACAGCGTTAGTTAATGAGATGAGTTGGTAATATAATTGACTTGGTTGCCATTAGGCCAACTTTTAATTCCAGATTTTAGTGAATTCAAATTTCTTGCAAAAAGGCTGAGTCTGGATTACTTAATTCCTCTTGGAACACTTTAGGCTTTTCTTCTATTGTAGACTGTTCTACCTGATTAATTTCTTTGTTTGGTAGCAATTCAACTTCCTACTTCTCTGTATCTGTGACTGAGTATGCCACTGAAAGTGATCTACTGCATCATAGATGAAGAATACCTTTTTAATAGCTGGACATTGCCTACGTTTGAGAGCACCACATCACTGATAAAGACTTTTAGTATCTAGTGTCTGCCCTACCTTTTGTACTGATTTCTCTCATGTGCCTTTCATGGTTTTGTTCCTTAGAAACCAAATGGATTATAATCTCCTGTCATAACATTGTGCTTCTCTTAAGATTGATCTGGGCTGCTTCTGGACTTCGACCTCACTCACCATCTATATGGTTTTCTCTAGAATCAAACCTTCTCTGAATGTAATAAATCATACAAATATTCATCAGCAATTCCAACAACAATAGTCATATTGTTCCACTAATCTACGTAAGTCAGAGAGATACACAGCACGGAAACAGACCCTTCAGTCCAAACTGTGTATCCTGACCACATATCCTAAATAAATCTAGTCCCATTTGCCAGCATTTGCTCCATACCCTCTAAACCGTCCCTACTTCCCAATGACTTTTAAACTTTGTACTTGTACCAGCCTCCACCACTTCCTCTGGCAACACATTCCATAAACGCACCACTGTATGCATGAAAATGTTGCCCCTTAGGTCGCTTTTAAATCTTTCCCCTCTCACATTAAACCTATGGCCTCTAGTTTTGGACTCCCCCAACCTGGGGAAAAGACCTTTACCATTTACCCTATCCATGCTCCTCATGATTTTATAAACGTCTATTGGTCATCCCTCAAAGACAATTGTTTATTTTAATATATTTTAACAGCAACTGCAGCAATTTTTCTACATAGCACCCACAGCCAAAAATGAAATTAATCATTAAGATTATCTGAGGTGGTGGTGTTGTTAAAGGGACAAATTTTAACCAGGCTAATAGGAAATTTCCCCTCCTCCTCAATACGTGTATGGGGAAAATTGAGCACCAAATTAAGGAGGCAGACTAGATTTATTGCTGCATCTGAAAGACAGCAGTTTTGACCGTGCAGCTTTCTACTCAACTTTAGTTTATCCTGCGATCGTCTTTTAAACTCTCAGGGATCAGGATCATTGACAATACAACCTCTACCTGATGATCTGACAACAAATGACCCTCATGGTGAATTGCTGAGCTCATACACACCTCGACAACCAGCTACACACCACAGGAGGAGGCCATGCAACCTTTCTAGGCTCCTCCACAGGAACAGGGGAGCCCTGGTTAGCTAAAAGGAAATACAGAATAGAAATAACTATTTATTTTCAGGTTGGAAAGCTGTACTTAGTGGAATATCTCAGGGATCAGTGTGAGGTCATCAACAATTTACAATCTAGATTAACGATTTGGATGAAGGGCTGATTGGATTGGAGCTCAATTTGCTAGTACACCAGGTTAGTCATCCAATAAGATGCCAAGTGGAAGCTGAGCATCTACAATGGGGTATAGACGAGGGGATGTTAGTGAGCAAACCTTTGGGAAAGAAAATAAAACAGTACCATGTGGGTTATGGGAAGTTTTTGTTTTGTGGAAAGGATAAAACAACAATTAATTATATGACTGGAGAGAAAACGCAGAGCTCGGTGCAATAGAGGGATTTGTGAGTCCTGGTACATAAATCATATAAAGTTAGTTTGAAGATGCAGCAAGTGATTTGGAAAGTAAAAGGAATGATGCTGTTTCTTGCAAAGAGTGTCAGGTATGATCTTAGGGATGTTTTACTGCATCTGTATAGGGCAATCCTGAGACCACATCTGATGCACTGTGTGTAGTTATGATGCGCTAAAATTAAAAAAAACACAACTGCCTTTGAAACTTTTCAAAGATGTTTCTGTTTACTCGGTCCTGGGATGAAGACATTATGTGATGGAGGATTAACAGTTTAGGCCTGAGAATGAGATATGCTCTTATTTACCATATAAGAACTTGAGGAGAGTGTAGTTGGTGAATATCTGATGGATATTTCCTCTTGTATGGGAGAATAAAACTGGGCAAGTAATTTTCTTTAATGAATTTATCAATGTATTCCCCTAAATTCAGAACTCTTCTGTTAAATGTTGCAGTTTCAGGAATTTTATTTGCTTTGAGGTCAAAGTAATTGATAAATACTTTCAGTACTTCAAGGGAGTTCCCAACACTCTTCTGCTGTTAGATGCCTCTTCTTGGTGCCGCGTTCGGGTCTCAAATGCTTTTACCATTGACTGTAAATTCTGTCTTATTAAATTTTGCCACAAGCATTTGTCCTGTCGTGTTCTTGAATATGCATCTCTCAGCTGCTAACTGTCTGCATGAGTGGCATTAGAGCTGCGTTTAAAGGAACGTTCATATCTCCACCACTGCCATCCTGAGGCCACTAAACTGAAGCCTACGTTGTTGTTTGAAAGAGCAATCTTCATTGAACAGATTGTTATAGGAGACTGTCTTTGCCATGGGGCCGATTTGCTGCCGTCATCTTCTTATAAGGTAGGGATCTACACAGTCCACTTGGTTTGGTGTAGTAGAAGTTATATTAAAGGGTAGACATTGTTACAGGGACAATAAGGAGGATCAGTATAGGTCATATTCTTTAGTCTTTCAAGATCCTAACCTGTCCTTCTACCAAATCTATATAATATCAACATATTGGGTGGTGCTTGACATACTCCTCAATCTTAACTCTTTGAGACCCCTCCACCCTTACAGAATAAGGATGTTTGATTATGATTGCACCATGTTCAGCAGCATTCATGTCCCTGTAGATACCGAAGCAATAAGGCCTAGATAACAACCAGGTTTGGATTAATAGGTAATACGTAGCATTTGTGCTACACAGTGCCAGGCAATGACCTTCTTCAACAAGACAGAATCTAATCATATTCACTTAAGAGAATTATCTTCACTGAATTTTTCACTATCAAGATCCTTGGGGCTATCAGTGAACAGAAAATGAACTAGACCAACCATGTAAATACTATGGTCACACACCATCTAACTTGGAAATATTTTTTTGCCATGATCCTGGAACTGTAACTTCAAAGTTCAAACTTCAACTTTATGACTGGCATATGCATGATGGGCCAAACAGCCTTTTTCCATGCTGTACAACCCTATGACTCTATAATTTCCTTCCTGTTAGCACTGTAGGTGCTACCTCCCCACCGTCTGCAACAAATCAAGAAAGCAGCTCACTTCCACCTTCCCATGGGTAATTAGGAATGAGAAATAAATGTTGCCCTAGCCATCGATGACCACGACCCTGAAGAAATAAATTAAAAAGTCTACAGCCAGGATGTTGTCTGGGGCGCACGACTTTGCTGTACAATGTGCTCAGTCATTTTTTTTTGATGTTCATAAACGGAATTGTAGACCAAGGGTAGGATCTGTGATTAAGGACTTCACAAGAGGCCAAGGTGATCATCAAATTGTCACTCCTGGAAAACTTTGCAACTCAGTTCTTCAGCTACTAAAACCCTATATAGTAAATTCCTCTGTATCCATGAAATCGCAAATGACAAATTCGCCTATTCGTGCTAAAAAAAAACAAAAATCAACATCCATGGGCAAACATCACATGTCTGTGATATTTTTGACTATTTTCATGTATTTTAACAAGCTCTGCACTCACAAATTTCATCATTCACAGGGTCCTCAAAAACAAAAGCCCTCACGGATACAGAGGAATGACTGTACATCCCTCAGTTAGGCTTGATTATACACTGTACCTTTTTACTGATATCCTACCCTTCCCCTGCTGTAAAACTCAATTAGTCCAAAACTCTGGTCCAGGTATCTTGTATTTTTAGTGTGACACTGAGAATGATGTTATGCTGGGAAATAAAAATAAGCTAGAGCAACTGGAATAAACTTCATGTGAATTTAAATGCCAGAAGACAATAAAAACAACAAAAAAAGGGATTATACCTGGATAACTAGTGGACACTTTGAAGCCACAAAATCTCAAGTAAAACTAGATATAAAACCAGTAGGTATTATCCCCGTGGACTAACTGATGTTAAAAATACTTGAAGCAAATGTTTATTCTTTACATAATGCAAAATTACATTGTAAATAAAACTACACTCACATGTAGCAATAACAGTTAATTTATTTTGTACTAATCCACATGACTCAATAAATGATATGCCAAGCTAACCACCATAAAAAATATAAATATTAAAAGAGATTTCAGCCCATGCTCAGCTCTCTTGTGTTATATAGTGAACTGGTTAAAAAAATCAAATTCAACCAGATTAATTTTGTTGCACCTTCATTACTCATCTACCTAGATTTAATCATGTATACATTACAATCTGCCCTGTGTTCTCTGAAGCTCAAGGAATTTCTTTTGATCTCAGTCTGCAGTTAGGTCATCTTATTCATCAGTGACAGGGAGAATAGTTTCTTAATTGTGTGTTATTCAATCTATAATTTAGGGATGAAACCTGCTGTCATAGAAACAATTTATGGAATAAATTGGTTGCATAGGTGCCAGTCCTAATCCTTCCTAATCCTCAAATAGAGTGTCACTGGAACCTAGGGCAGACTGACCACATAACGAATTGAGAATTTTTCTGATTGCACCAGCATATGATTCCATATCTTTACCTCACGAGACTCCTGAAGAATCACACATCTGTTAGGAGAGGTATCTGCCTCTGCTAGAACTAGATAATTATTTTCTCAATCATCGAGACAAACATTACAACCTGAAGGTATTGAACATCACCAAAAATATATAACAAAGGTAATATTCTTACGTTGAATCCTATGGATGCTGTCACCACTGAAGCAGTTTTCAAACTTATGATTGCGCAGTCTTGAACGTGATTTGTTGCAGTAAGAGACTGAGTTAACAAATCCTTGTACTCACCCATTTTAAAGTTATCCTGTCAAGAAAAAGATATAATATTGTATGGTAATTCCAAACATTAAAAGCTAAGACAATAATTTATTTTAACCTATGTTATCTTTATTGTTAGGTTTGGGTTCTGGGGCATCATCTCTAGTATCTACTTTTTAACTTTATTTTTTATGAAATAATAATGTGACCATTACATAGTTGCCAATTAATTACTGACCATCTCAAAAATTTACCACCTCTCCAACCTTCAGTGCCATATCACTGAGTCTTCCACTGCTAGCGTTCCTAAAGTCAATGTTGAGGAAAAGCTGAAGTACACCAGCATTATCAATATCACTGCATTAAGAGAAAAACAGAGATTGTTTGGAATTGCTGGCCTCCTGGGAAATAGTTAGGTGCTGGGATTCTCAAACGCAGGATAGAACAATAAAATATAAAGCAAAATACTGAGGATACTGGAGATCATTTAAATAAAAACAGGAAGTTCTAGAAAAACCCAGCACTTACGGAACATAGAAGAGATAAATTTTCAAATTCAATATAATTTTTGCAGGTCTGGCCCAAGAGTGTTTGGAACCCTAAGCAAATTAATTCTCCCACTACCCCTTCCACCACACATTCAACACAGAGAAAAATGAGAAGTCTAGGATTAAATGTCATCTTTACATACCTGGCATTCAAAATAAACAATGTTAAAATATAAATAAATATTTTAATGATTTTTTTTCTTAATCTTAGCACAATTATAATACAACATTGAGAGATTTGCTATTTGTGCTTTGGTTTCAGTAATCGGGCAATACGTTGTTTGGGACAAAGTTTCAAAGCTATTTCACGTTTTATCGAGATAGTGACACCAAAAAGTCTCTCTTGCAGCATGGAAGAATGAAGGTATACTTTTATCTATTTTATATTTGTAAAGCTACTCTCCTCAATAGCAACAGAAGTTGGAAGAGTCAAGACAATCTGAGGAACAATGAGAATATAGGGAATAGTAAGGGCTGCAGATACTGGAAGTCAGAGTCCATTAAACGTGGAGCTGGAGGAGCACATCAGGTCAGGCAGCATCAGAGGAGTAGGAAAGTCGACGTTTTGGGTCTGGTCTCTTAATCAACTTTCCTGCTCTTCTGATGCTGCCTGACCTGCTGTGCTCCTACAGCTCCACATTTTATCGAAAATATATGGAAGGTTGTATGTGAGTCTATGTTCAGAAATGAATTTCAGTACATCTTGAGGTGTAAAAGATGTCTTGGAAGTTATTGTGAAAAAGCCTTCGGTTCACTGCACAAATCTACTGCAACAATACCATTTGAATTTCCACGTTGTAATGCCGACTCTGGCTTCAAGCAATTTTCCAAATCTCTGTTTTGAAGTCTTATTTTGCAAACTATGTGTACCAATGACGAAACCAAATATTGAATCAAGCTGTTGGATCTGTTCAAATCATTCTTTAACTGACTGTATTGCAATATCTAGGACTGAAAAGCGGAAGTTTACTTTTAATTTTTGATTTGGATCTTGAATCGATTCATCTATTGCCTCATACGTGAACTGTTGCCTCTTTCTCTGAATAAATGCTGGCTCTGGTTTCAAATCTGTTAATAGTTCACATACCTCAGCAAACTCACAATCATTTACTAGTGTCTTTTCAAATGCTTTATCACTCCTATATTCCTCCCAAAACTTCTTGGTCTGTTGCAGCTGTTGTATAGCAGAAAAACTGTTGAAGCCCATTGCCTGAAGTTTCTTACTCGTAAGGTTGATCTCAAAGAAGATATCATACCAGGTGTCCCTGGAGCGAGAGTATTCAGTGTTCACCAATACGGTGGAGGCTGGAGTACATCATCAGCTCGGACAATGATATTTTGATTTTAGTAGTTTAAGCTTCCGTTGGAATTTTTAAATTTGTGTATGTTCTCCGTTCTGTGCCCGGAAAGGGGCTGTTTTATTTTTCTTCGGTATTGATTTTGGACCCCTTGAAAAACCCAAGAGGGGCTTTAACCCCATACTGTCCCTGTCCCAGCTGTGCTTGATGGGGTCAGTATGAGGGTAATTTTATTGTTAGTTGAAATGAGTAGAAGAACTTTCCTCTGGATTTTAGACCCGTATTGTCCCTAAGGGGTTGAGCGGAGGATATTTTGATTTGTTCTTAGTTTGCTTTGATTTTGAACGTGTCGGGTAAGGTTTAGTTTCCTTTTCGACCCCTTTTTGTCCCTATCCCAAGAGCAGTTGGTGGGGATGGAGTCAGAGGAAAGCTTTTTCTTGTTAATTTATTGATTTTCATTTTCCAGAATCAAAGGGACTTTATTTTTGTTTCAAGAGTCGAAGTAACTTTTCTTTCTATTTAAATATAGAATAGTGAAAACTTTACTCTGTATTTTACCCTGTGCTTTCCCTATTCCAGGAACGTCTGATGGGGACAGTGTCGGGCGGGAGAGGTTTTGACTTTTCATATCTTGTTTTTTTTTGTTTAAAAGAGTAGGTTGGACCGGTCCTCATTGGAGTTTAGAAGAATGAAAAACGACCCTGTGGAAACATATAACAGTCTTAGTGGGCTTTACAGAATAGATGCTGAGAGGTTGTTTCCCCTTGTAGGTGAATTTTGGACCAGAGAGTATTATCTGAGTAAGGGATCACCCTGTTTGGGCATAGCTGAGGAGGAGTTTCCTCTTTCAGAATCTGTGAATAGTCAATCTGTGTATATCTATTCCTCCTGCTCTAACACATAGCTACCAAGGGCTGTGCAGGATATTTAAGTATATTTAAGGCTGAGATAGACGGATTTTTGATCAGTAATGTTATCCAGGGTTATGGGGAAATGCAAGAAAAGCAGAGTTAGGATTATCAGATTAGCCATAATCTCATTGAATGGCAGAGCAGATTCAATGGGCTGAATTGCCTACTTGTACTCCCACATCTTATGGTCTTAATGCCAACTCCATAACTCTTTGACAAAATATTTAGCTGTCTGCCATAATGTTGTTTTACTTGGTTTGATGTCCAAATTTGCATCCCATGAAGGGCCTTGAGATATTTTAAAGACACCATGGTGGAAAAACGGTACTGATAAATTAGGATTAGAATTAGTTTTCTTTTCACATGTACTCAAATGAATACATTGTAAAGGTTACAAGTCTCCACTTAAAGGTAATGGGAATAAAAATCATCAAATCCTCAAAGGTAGCTACAGAAATAGTGGATACACAAATTTGAATTTCTTGGAATCTAATAAATTCTAGAAAACATGAACCCAAGATTCAGAGAAGGGAGAGATTGAAAGCTTGGAACTCTATGCCAGTTGCCTTACATCAGACATTGGAAAAGGCTAGAACCTAATGTGAAGGAGAGGGTAATGCAATATTTAGAGAATAACATGAGGAGGCAGATTCATGAAAGGGAAATCATGTTGGATAATTCTGTTACAGTGTTTTCAGGTTGTAACTAGCAGGAAAACAAAGAAAACCAATGGATACAGAGTATTTGGATTTTAAAATGCATTCAATAAAGTTGAACACACAGGGTTGTTATACAAAATTAGGGACAATGGAATTGAGGGTAATATATTAACATTATTGAGAATTGGTTAGTTGATAGAAAGGAGACTGTGAATAAATGGGTCATTTTTGGGTTGGTAGTCTCTAACAAGCAGAATACCACAAGGATTATTTACAATTGATTTGAATGATTTAATGAGGGAGTAAGTTTAATATGTCCAAGTTCATAAATGAAACAAATTTGGATCGTAACATAAACTGTACGGACAGTATAAAGAACGTCCAAATGTATTTAGACATGAATAGCATAGCAGTTGGGATATAGTTTAAAACAAAGGTGAAGTTATCACATGATTTAAAAAAATAGAAGAGCAGAATCTTTTAGAGATTAGGAAATGCTGGTATTCAAAGACATTTGGATATCTTTGCTCAAGAATCAGAAATTAACTTGTAACCTATGTTTCTCATAAACACTTCCTCTTGTTTTTCCTGCCATTGTGCGGACCTCTGAGGTGTGTATGTGCGTGTATCCACTAGGCATGCATGGAACCTTCTGAACGGCTGCACAGCCATGCAGCTTGGAGCAAACATTGCTTGCAGTTGCAGGAAGTAATTAGACGGGTTAACTGTATGTCAGCCTATAGTAAAAGGGTAAAGAAATCATATCAAATTCAAATAGGGTCTGGGTGAGACCACACATGAAGTAATTTGTACAGTTTTGGTCTCCTTGTCTAGGAAAGAATGTGCTGCCTTAGAGGAGAGCAGCAAATGTTCACTAGGCTGTTTTCTGGGACCAGATATTTATCCTCTGAGGAGACATTGAGTATACTAGACCTGCATTCTCTAGAATTCAGAAAAATGACAAGTAATATAATTGAAACACATAAAATTCTTAAGGGACGTGGCAGAGTAGATGTTGGGAGGATTTTTCCTCTGGCTAAAGAGTCCAGATAGAATAAGGTGTCTTTCGTTTAGGACTGAATTAAGGAGAAACTTATTTGCTGACAGGATTATGAACCTCTGGAATTCTCTGTCCCAGAAGCTTTCGACAATTAGTCACTGAATACATTCAAGTCAAAGTTAATTTTTGGAGTCCAAGATGTCTGATAAAGCACCCATAATGTAAATCATGAGGATAAGAAACCAAACATCAATCGGTCTTCCAGGATCGAAGAGCATGTTCTTATCCTCTTCCAATTGTGAGGTACTAAAGTGTTAGCGAGAAAGTGAGTTCAAATAGAAGGTCAGATATGATCTTACTGACAAGGGAAGCAGGATGATTGTTCTACTTGTGTTCCTCTTTCTAATCCCTATACGATTTTCATTGCGGTTACTATGCGGTTCTCGCCCATAATCATATTATCGCTGTTTCCCTCGATCTCCAACAGGTGCTGTCAGACCTGTTGAGATGTCTCTGGTTACCAGCAGCGCTTGGTGGTGAGAGGGCTAAGGCTCTCCGTCTCCACACCAGCCGCCAAGATAGCCGGCAGAAATAGTCGCCGTCACCCTGGCAATGCGCTGGTTCCACCTCCCATTGCACGCCGATTGGATCTTGGAAACACTCCAATAGGTTGCTTTTCGGCGTCTCCCGCGCTACGATTGGTTCGCGGGAATGTCTATCACATGGCGTCACCGCCCAACACTTTAAAAATACACGTCGCCATAGAAACCGCACCGTGTTCTGCTGTTGTTGACCGGCAGGGGCGAAAAGATCCAGCCCTTTCAAACTAAACGGCCATTATCTCAAACCGTTATCCCTTTCCGCGCCCACCACGCGCCCCGCTGCCGGACGCGGGGAACTCGGCTGCTTCCACCGCGCGGGACGAAGGGGTACGCACTCAGTGTCGAGACCCCGGGGAGGGAGAGGGGAGCAGTTGCACGCACCCAGCGGACTTCCCTGCGAGTGTGCCCGCGCAAAAGGACGGGAAAGGGTCCCAGCTCAAATGTGCACGCGCACAGCCCGGACGTGCGTTGAGTGTATTCTCCCCCACCGGGGGAGCATGAGTTCGCGGAGGCACAGCTCGGATCGTATCAGCATCCACAGGCCATTCCCGAGCGACGAAGTGAGTGATTGGGGTGGGGGAAGAGGGATTCTCATGAAGTTAAATTCGCAGTTGGTGCTCTCCCCTCCTTTTCTTCCACCTGTTCTCCCGTCGAACCACCCTTCACGTCGGCGATGTTGTCGTGTACTTACTAGCCTTGATCTCACGGAGTGCACGCTGTTACAGAAACTTTACATCACTTGAATAGTCCCTAAAGTTTTGATCAATCCACCTACCGAGAGGGAACTCTCGAGGAACCGAGTGAACGGTCTCAAACTAGGAGGTCCAGACAGTGAGGCAGGCGGAGAAATCATTGTGAGAACCAGTCCTTGTAGTCTGTACGGTACGCTGTGCGAAAAGGTGCTTGCAGGATAGAGAGAGGGCGGGTTTGTCTTTGATGAGTTTGATTTTTTTGTGCTGCCAGTATCGGGGTCTACTTTCTGTACGGAATATTTATGATGTCAGACTATTATCAAACGACCTTCGTCATTACAACCTTAAAAATGTCTTATTTTCTTCCTCCACCAAAAAAAATTCGCCGTAACTATAGTTATTTTGAACCCCAATTCCAGAGATTTTGTTTAGCAACTTACTAACACTTGTTGTCTTAACATGCTTTCTAAAATGAGGCACCCAAAAAGGACCACTATTTGGCGACCAGTTGTATACTACGTCGCGGAGGCCAGGCACCAACCCTCCCACACCTCCTCCTACCGCCCCCTTGATCATGACCCCACCCCCGAGCACCAAACCATCATCTCCCAAACCATCCACAACCTCATCACCTCAGGTGACCTCCCATCTACGGCCTCCAACCTCATCGTTCCCCAATCCCGC
>NW_025968445.1:1096-25000 GCF_021869965.1 Rhincodon typus | reverse complement strand
CTGGGGGTGAGCAGCAGCACAAATACCCAAGGAGCAATGTCAGTCTGAGCAGTAAGAGCAGCAGCAACAAGGTTAAGGAGACTGAACCTTGGGGTGAACATCAACAGAGTGGAGCTCAATCTAAGGGCGGAGCTCTGGAGGAGATGTCTGGACTGAAAAAGTGACCTAGGCTTCGCTGCTCAGGAACCAGGTTCGCACACGGAGTGAGTAGTATCTGGAGAGAAACAATGTACTTACTTTTTGTAGTTATAGTCTGCTAGGAATAATGAGCAGGAGTGGGAAACCTGAGTTTAGTAATGAATGGGTTATTGGGTTATTGTCTGTAGTTGATAAGGTTGATTTAGTTGACAAGGTTGAAAATGGCAGGAGAACTTGGCGCCATGGAATGCTCCTCCTGCAATAGGTGGGAAATCAGGGACACTTCAAGTATCCATTCTCATTACATATGCAGGAATTGTGTTCAGTTGCAGCTCCTGATTTGCTGGATGCTGTGCCTGGGCTCTCTGTGGAGCATCCAGGAGGCTGGGAATGTTGTGGATAACATTTTTAGTGAGCTGGTCACACCACCAGTGAGTGTGGGTAGGCAGTGCGGGCGTACCCTCTGGCCATTCCTTTACCAAACAGGTATGTCGCTTTGGGTACTGATTTTGGGAAGGGAGGGGTGGGGTGTTTCCTCCCTGGTGCCAGGGTCAAGGATGTCACTGAGCATTCCATTAGCTTTCTTCATTATTTTATGCACCTGTTTGTGGCATTTCAAAGACCTACGCGCCTGAACCTCTAAGTCTCTTAGGACATCTGCTGTATTAACTTCATACCATCTGGAAAGTACTGTAATCTCTCCTTTTTCAGTCCAAAATGGATAACCTCACATTTGTTTATGCTGAATGCCATCTGACACAGTTTTGCCCATTTACCTAGTCTATCAATATCTCTTTGGAATTTTGTGCTGTCATCTACATTTTCTATAATGCTGCCTTACTTTGTGTCATCAGCAAATTTTACCCTTCTATGCCATTCTCCAAGTTGTTACTAAATAATGTGAATAATTGAGGCCCTAACATAGATCCCTGTGGGACACCACTGGTCACATCTTGCATCTTTCGCCCTTCCTAAAAAGTGGATTGATATCTGCAGTTTTCCAACTTAGAGGGACATCTCTGGTATTTAGGCAACTCTGAAAAATTATAGTTAGGGCATCTACAAAGTGCTTTCCCTCTTCCTTTAACACCCTCAGATGGAAACCGTTAGGTCCTGGGGATTTGTTACTCTTTAATTCCATTAATTTCCTCATTACCAATGTTTAACTTAATTAATTTTATTCCATCCCAAATAAGGTGTTTCACAATGTCACCAAATAGATTGATTATCAATTTGTAAATCATTCCAACACACGCCATTGGAGGTGGTAAAAGTGGGAGGGATTTCTGGTCAGCCACATGATAGACAGGACACAGGAGCCTCCATCTTAGCTCCAGGCTACATACAAATAAAACAGCACGGTGCATGCTGCAGCAGTAACTGGGACTCCCTGGGGAGCTGATTGGCATTTATTGAGAATCACGTGATGCCAATAGCACAACATTTGATTCATGTTCTGGCTGGGATGGATTCAGGATCTGCCTCTTACCCTACCGATGGTGGAGATTAAACCACAAATGGTTTGCATGTGTCCTAGGTTAGAGAACTGATGAGTAAGAGTCTGATATAACCTAAAAGATCAAATTGAAACTGAGGAAACTCAAAAAAGGGAGAAAAGATTTTTCTCAGTTTAAAAATAAAGTTGTCACTAACCCTTCACACTTATGTGGCAGGTTATGTTACTGAAGATTATTTGGCCAGTGTACCAGTAGAAACTCTGATTGATACTTAGCATGTAGTGTAAGGAACAGCAATAAGACAAAAGGTAGTGGTTACGTGATGTTGGTTGAAGAATTAATACTGGTAAGGGCACGAGGAAAATGTTCTGCTTAAAGACAAGAATAAGATTTTACATTTGTCTGCGAGTTAGCAAAGAGAGGAGTGTGATTGAGTGGAACCCGATTAATGCAGCAAGTTGAAGCTTGTGGAGGCTGGGAGGAAGCATTAGATAGCTCAGTCTGGAGACAACTAACATACAAGTGAAGGTTTTGGAAGCAAAGGGATAGATATAATGTAAGTTGTAAAAGTGGTTTTGGGAGGGAGGATATGTGGTTTCTGAAACTAAGCTCAGGCAAGGAACAGTCTGATTAGCAAGTGAGACAGATGTATTTTAACAATGGCTTTGATCTTCCAAACTTTGTCTTGGAATCAGTTATAATTCATAAAAACATTCATAACAATATTGTAGTTGCAATATGGAGGAAAACCAGAGCTGGTTTCAGTAAGCATGTTATAGTTGACCTCATGACTATGGATTATTGCTGAGAGAAAGCATGTAGAAGAGGAAGGGGAGAGTTAGATCTTTAGGGCACTCAAACTCATAAGAACATAAGGAATAACGGCTTTTTATAAATTTACTTTATGTTCCTGCTCTGTCATCTTTGATGACTTCTGTAATTCACTATCATCCCCAAGTTCTTGTTTACATATTGAACTTCTTGGATAAGAGAAGTCAAATGTTCCATTAGGAATCATTGTTTCAGGATCATGACTAAACATTACTCAAAGATTTAACTTCCCAAATCTCTCTATTCACTTAGCCTTTGTGCAATTTAGAAAATACTCATGCTTTGTTGATCCAAAGCAGATAACCCCACACTCCAACAATGGGCAGAAGTATGGAAGGTGGAGTTCAGTTAATCTATTAATGTCCCTTTTAAACTTTCTGCTTCTGTTTACTCTTTACAGTTTACTCTTATACAACTTTCTACTACTGCATCCAAATCATTTATACATATTGTGAAAAGCTGGAGACCCCAGAATTCTGGGAGATATCTGCCAACTTGAGTACGTACCTTTAATTCTTTTCTATCCCCTCCCGCTTTATCCAATTTCTATCCAAGCCAATAAGTTGTTTCCAACTCCATGCACTTTCCTTTTATATGGAATCCTTCGAATGGTTTCTGGAATTCCGTATAAATAAAACCATAAGTGCTACCTAACTACTATATTAACTATTTCCTTTAAAAAAAAACCTTCATTAGAAATACCTTAGCCTTTACAAATCTATGCTAGCTCTCTGTTCAAACTTTTATTCATCTACACCAGCCAGTTAAGTGGACAACAATTAACGGTGCCATTTGATACTGATTAATTAATAGATGCATTTCATAGATGCACTTATCAGTTAAACTGAAGTTATAGAAATGTGTGGAGAATGGGATTACACAAGCTGATTTGCAAAAAAAAAGCAAAGCTTGATATTTTCAATAACCAGTTTCTGCAGTAACCAGGGAAATTAGATGGGTTTTTGAAGAGCAGAGACTGCTGGACATGGTGAAAGAGTAAATAGGAAGGGTTAGTCAATAAAAAGGGGATGAATCTATTGGGTCAAATAGTCCTTTTCTGTTTCTGAAAATCCTTATTTTAATAATCAGATAACTCAAACCATTCATAAATGAGATTCAAATTGTGAAACTACATAATTAACAAATAAATTCTGACTCTGGTCTGTCTAGGTTTAAACTTGACTGTGAGCCATGGCTCTGTGGTAGCACCCCACCCTCTGAATTATGAGGTTGAGGCTCCTACTCCCAGAACTTCAACCCATTATCCAGGCAAACATTCCAGTCCAGTACGGATGGCGCAGCACTGTCAGTACTCTTTCACACAAAATGTTAAACCAAGGCCCTTACTGCCCTATCAGTACACGAAGAAGATCCCACCACATGAAGAAGAGCAGGCAAGTTATCCCTACTATCTGTCGATGTTGATTTTCAACCAACAACAGTAAAACAGATTATCTAGTCATCATCTTATTGCTGTCTTTCAGCAACACCAATACACTTCTCTTACACACAACTCTCTAGTATGTTCACAATGCTCTTTCTCATTCAAATATATACACAGACATTGAAAGGGTGAGAGGGGAAATATTTTAAATTCCTTAATCTGAGGGTTTTACAGAGCCAGGAGCTGCTGATGCATGTCAAAGACCCGAGGTGGGTGCTCTTGTAATCTGGAATAACAGAGAAAGGCACCAGTGGCACTTGAAAGAATAGAGTAACTGGGACAAAGTAAATGGAAAAAGGAGGAAAAACTGGCACACACGAGGAGATATACATTGAACATTGACAACGTTTTTTTCTAGCTAACCTTTGCAAAAGTATGCTCAACTAGCAGAGTCTGGAAGGATGTGGATGAGACAATTTTGCAAAGCAATTCCTGTTGAGCCACAAACCTTTTGATCCAGATGTCTGTCTAGGCCAGCACTGGAGAGCTTGGCCCAGGTTGGCTCTTAGGCACTTTTCAATCTTGAAGTATTGTCCTTATTGTTACAGATAGATGAAGAATTGATGATTAGTTTCTGACAATGACTGAATGAATTACTTGGCTCAGTTTATACAAACCTAAGACTAATTACATAATTGTGTCATCTTCAATTGCCTCAATGTCTCAGTTGCAATATTACATAAAAAACATTTATGGATTTACGTCAAAAATCTCAAACGTAAGTGTAAGTTTTCGAGAGTGTTGATTTGATGTAGATTGAATGATTAGAAGTTTCAGCAGAATGACAACATGAAAAAACTGCTACTTCTCTATAAACTCTTAGCTGAGCTTAGTTTTCCGGTAGTTCTGGGATGCAAACAGAATTTTCCAGCACCCTCTGGCGATTTTATACATCCAGATTGTGTTCAAAATATCCAGAACAACACTGGAAATGATCCAAGCACACTGTGGCCCAAGGCCCAGGCGGTGGAAGCCTGCTGTCCCAAAGGTAGAAGCCATTTGAAGGTAGTAGGACGGAATCACAGCAATGCGCACAAGGAAGAAGCTCACAGTCATGGCGACACCATTCAACACAACCAACCTGGCATTTCTGGGAAACTGCAGAACCTCAAAGAACCACCTGCACTTAAACACAGAGTGCATTATCATTCAGTGGTACATAGACTCCCAACACAGGGGCAGCACCTAGACATGCACACTTCCCACCACCAGGGGCAGCACCAGCCACTCACACTTCCCACCACCAGGGGCAGCACCTAGACACGCACACTTTCCACCACCAGGGGCAGCACCAGATTATCCTTGGGAAGCTTGTGAATGACCTTTGTGACCATAGTGCACTATCCTTCCCTACTATTTAAACGTTCATTATCCTGACCAAACCATCCTCCTCCTTCAGTTAGCAGAATATATACCCTCACCCAATCCACTGAATTTCCTAGAACAGCAAATTACAAGTTCTCCACCTCCTCTGCTGCAGGTCGATGCTGTTATATACTTTCTATATATACTGTTATATATTTTCTGAAGAAGGGTCTAGGCCCGAAACGTCAGCCTTCCTGCTCTTCTGATGCTGCTTGGCCTGCTGTGTTCATCCAGCTCTACACCTTGTTATCTCAGATTCTCCAACATCTGCAGTTCCTACTATCGCTGTTATATACTTACTTCCTTTTGGCAATATCATTCAAAAATACAACGGGATCCCCATGTTCATTGATGACATCCTTCCCTTGCTCATTGCCTCTACTGCCTGTGTTGTCAGACTGCTTATCAACATCATATTTTGCACGGGGCTGGAAGTTCTGCTGGAATTTATATCGATGAAACTTTGGGAAGACTGAGGTAATTGTTTTTTGCTCCCACCACATATCTTGTTCTCTAGTCACAGATTCCATCGTCTTCCCTGGCTATTAATTGAGGCTGAATATGTGAAACTGGAGTAGGAATGTCCTTACAACCTTAGTGAGCCATGAATTCAGTCAGAGCAGGGCATGTCTTCTACCTCAATTCCACTCTCCCTTCCCTTTTCCTTATATCCCAAAAATCATTTGATCTCAGTTTGGAACTCTGAAATTTCTCCTCATCTCAGTCCTTAAAATGGGGTGACCTCTATCTTGAAACTATAACCCTTCTAGATTCTCTAATAACGGGAAACAGCCTCTTGGCACCTATCCTGAAAGGCCCTCTTAAGAATTCTATTCCTTTCAATATCACATCTCATTGTCTGAACAAGCAATTCATAATTTTGGTGTCTGAGCTTCTAACTAAAAATCCACTCCATCACCAAGACTTCCTACCTCCACTCGAGCCTCACGAATTAGCTGCTGTCCCCTCATCCTACCTTTCTTACCAGGAGGTGCCTACAACATTACCCCCTTGCTGGCCTACCACATTCCATAAATTTTACTTTATTTTGATTGTAAAAGGTCCTCTTCACCAGTCTTCTCTGTGCTTGCTAGCCGACATCATCTCCTGACCTTGAGATACATGGGCTTTAAAATTCTCAACCTTGTGTTCAAAACAATCCATGGCCACACACCTCCCTATCTCTGTAACGTTCTCCAATCTAACGTCCTCCAAGATCTAAAAGCTAATTCTTGTCTCATACACATTCACCAAATCATTGGCCCCATCATTGCAGGCTATGTCATCAATTCCAAGTTCTCAATTTTGCGCCCCAAATCTCTATCTTCCCATTGCTTTTCTTCTTTAAGGTACTCTTTTAAACTCTGTCTTCCAGCAGGTTTGTGGTCATCTGACACAATATTTTGTGCTTTGCCTCCGTAAATCTTGATTTTGCTTGTTTGAAACATCTTGCAATGTCTATGGTGTGAAAACCACTATTTATTGCAAGTTATTCTGTATACGTGTGGTAAAGCCATAGTAGGTTCCTGTAATTCTTTAACTGTACAATGTGAATGGGAGATGATTTAAACAGAGGAAAACATGCATTTTTCTTCAATATCGGGCACAACCAGCTTAAAGCAAGAGCAGGATGTGTGCACATTTGTGCATCTTGAAATTTGTTCACAAAGCTTCTGGAACCCAGTTTTGCAGTCCCATTAAATTCCTGAACTGAGGCTCTACTGTCCTGTACCTGGGCTCGTCTCCCTCTAGTATCCTTGTTCTTGGAGTCATACCCCTCAGGCGTCCTTGCACCCGGGGTCCCTGTAAGTAGGGTGGTGTGCCGATATGTTCATCTACCCCAGGTCATGTCCCTATACTTGGGATTGTGCCCCTTTAGTGTCCTTGCACCAACGGACCGTGGCCCTCTAGTGTCCTGTAGCTGGGGTTGTGCTCCTCTAGTATCCTGTTCCTATGGTTACGCCCCTTTAGGGTCCTGTACCTGCGGTCATGACCCTCTATGATTCTGAACCGGGGTTGGATGTCTTAAGCTGATTGGTTAAATAGAGAAACAAAGAGTGTTACAGAAGGAATCCCCAACTTACCGCTGATTTACAAATGGTGTGGACAGCTCGGCAATCAGGCGAAAATTAGCAAAATATGGAAGGAGCCCTTGTCCCTGTGAAGTAAACAGAAGTGTTATAAATAATCTTAGGTAAGGATGAAAACGGATATAGAGGAAAATGTCAGGTTTATTCCTGAATCTGTTAATCATTGATGATACCTCATTAACTCTGCACTTACCAACACATACTGGTATGCATAGAGTGCTGCCAAATGGTGACTGAGGAAAAAGCTGTCACCCAACGTCTTCCAGTGCCAAATGAGAAGCATTAAATCTGCAACGAGAGCAGTAGTGTGAAATGGGCAAAACCAATGGGTAGGAAATCCAGTGCAAAATGGACAAGGCTCGTGACTAATAAGAATGCAGAGCACAGAAACTAAACAGGCTCAAAATCTGCACCACCAATAAAAAAGCTACAGATTTCTAAAAAAAAAGGTCTTTTAACATCCACCCTCGGAGTACTTGATTGGGACAGTGTAGAGTTAGCTTTAATTTCAGTTTAAAAGAGTATAACTTTACTCTGTATCTAACCCTATGGTGTACTTCTCTTGGACGTGTTTGATGTGTGCAGTGTACAAGGCCTGGGAGTGTTTGGTGGGGAAAGTGCAGAGGGAACTTTAATCTGTATCTAACTGTGCTGTACCTGGCCTGCGAGTGTTTGCTAGGGACAACTTCAAGAAAGTCTTATTTTCAGGTAACTTTCAGTTGAAAAGTGTAAAAAGGATTTTAGTTTCAGTTTAACAGAGTAGTGAAAGCTTTACTCTGTATTGAACCCCATGCAGTTCCTTTCCTGGGAGTATTTGATGGCGACAGGGGATCTATCTTCAGTTTACTTTCAGATTAAAAAAGCAGAGGTACCTCTACTTTCTATTTAAAAGAGTAGAGAGAGTTTTACTCCGTATCTAACCCTGTGCTGTCTCTGACCTGGGAGTTTTTGATCGGGACAATGGAGAAGGAGCTTACTCTGTATCTAACCCCATGCCGGACCTGGCCTGGGAATGAGGTTGTTGACTTGCTGGCCGAGCTGGCTTGTTCTCTTCCAGACGTTTCGCCACCCTGCTAGGTGACAACATCAGTGGAGCCCCCAATGAAGCGATGTTATTCTACTCTGCTTGGAATTTATACTGTCTGGTCCGTTATGGTGAGTACTGTCATTTCCGGTTTTGATCTGTATGGGTTTGAATATGGGGTTCTCCACCCATTATGCAATCAACAAACATATAGAATTGGACCCCATATACAATCCCATACATCTGAACAAAAACAAGCCAGCTTGGCAAGCAAGTCAACAACCTCACCCACAACCCGAGCTACAGATCTTTGCCAAAACTCTGGCCTGGGAATGTTTGATGGGGATAGTGCAGAGGGAGCCCATGTTGTATCTGCCCCTGAGGAAAGAATGCAGCGGGAGAAATTATCAGCAGCAGTAGAAGCTGAGATTGATTTGCTGAAGGAAGACAGTCAAAGTCATTTGTTCAAACTCTGACTGGAAATGTGTTCTATAATACTCACCATTAATCAAGTAGCCTGAAGCGATTGCTATATTAAGCTTCACTAGTTTGGGATCCCCCCTGTAGGACACAAGAGCAAAAACTTCAGTTTAAACATTCTGTCACTGCTCAACAATTGAATCAGCTAAATTCACTAGACAATCAGATAACAGTGTTACTTGGAGGCCAGACAGCTTTGAGTGGCTCAGTTATGGATTCTGTCATCTATGAATTGAAGTACAGCATGTGAATTTTGCTGATTCAATTGTTGAGCAGTGACAGAGAGTGTTTAAGTTGACATATGTAAACAATTTAAGGATATATGTAAATCAATTGGCAACATTCTGAGAATAGAGGGAAATAGAAGCCTTATGTGAAACTGATTTCCTGGTGCCTGATCACACAACGTTTTAGGGCTTTATTCTTATTATATCCATAACTACAATACATGTATGTCTGTTAGTGAGGCCTCAAACTAACCAGGATCTGAGTCAATGCACAGGATCCCTGCTGCTGACTGGGATGCCTGGAAGATGACTATCAGGAAGGGTACGGACAAAGTAGAGGACAAATGAAACAACTAGATGGCAAGGCTGCTGGAAGGAAAGAACATTAGTCAATGTCAGGCTGATGTGCTTAAGTATGTCCACTGAAGAAGGGAAGGTCACTCATGATTGGCCAATTCTGTCACACTGCATGACGTTCAATCCAGAAGTGACATTAACCATGGTGCAGTCCATCACATCCTGAGGTGGATGGATATGGTCAGATATATCCCATCACTCATCATTCATTCCCATCGGACTGAACATTGTTCATTTCCCAGTTTTCCTTTTTCTCTTGTGGGCTGCTGATGCTTCAGGGAGAAGACCTTCAAGTGGCCAATGAGTGAGTTCAATGAAAGAGGTCAGTGCTACCCAGTTTGGCTCAGTGCTTGAGTATCTGACTCTCAGGATTGTGGTTTCAGGACCCATAGTGGACAAAAGTTGCCATGTCACGGTGACCCTGAGCTGTCTTTTCAAAACCCCAGCAGGATTGAGGGGTACAATTTGAGCTGACAGCAGAGCTTAATCATCTCTGTAGAAACCAAGGACTGATGCAGGAAGTTTGCTGATTCCATAGTCATCGGGAGACGATATTGCTTTGCATCACATCAACACCCGGAGTCACTGTGGGGCAATGTATTTGGCATTGCTTGTCACAGTCAAGTTGGGAGAGGGTGAGCTAACATCTCTGTGCCATTCCTGAGTCTGAATTTAAAAGAAAGGCAATATTGCTAATTTAATTAATAAAAACCCTTTGTTTTTATTCATTCATGGGATGAGGCAGCATTTGTTACCCATCCCTAACTGCCCAGAGGGCAGTTGAGAGTCAACCACATTGCTGTGGGTCTGGAGTCACATGTAGGCCAGACCAGGTTAGGATGGCAGTTTCCTTCCCTACGGGACATTGGTGAACCAGATGGGTTTTTCCGACAATCGACAATGGATTCATGGTCATCATTAGACCCTTAGTTCCAGATATTTTATTGAATTCAAATTCCACCATCTGCCGTGGTGGGATTCGAACCCGGGTCCCCAGAACATTATCTGGGTCTCTGGATTAATAGTCCAGTGATAATATCACTAGGCCATCACCTCCCCCTTTTTTTTTTTAACCTTACTGTATATACTTTGGTGCAACCAATAAGCCAATCAGGTTCCTTCAGTTAACAACTAAAAAAAGAGTCCTTCCCCATTTATATAATATTTAGAGCTCATGCTCTCATGGCAGTCTATCTAACTGTTAGTGTAAGAAAAGGAATTTTTTTTAACATAACTACTTGGTCATTGGGCTGTAGATTCTGTCTCCATTCAGAGGATGTGTCACTCATAAATGCAACACTTTAGATCTAGGCCAGTATCCTTTTGTAAAGAACACATTCCAAAGCAAAATATTCATCGTGAAATCATATTGAGCCAAATTGGATAGCCCAAAACTCCATTTGTGGTTAATTTGCCAGTCATTCCCACTGGAACAAGAGCAAATAAAACAGAAGGATGCCCATGATCGGTTAAAGTTCTGAACTGATAACTCCGGATTTGTTTGACCCATCCTGTGACCATGCTAACCAAGTGGAGTGGGGGTAGGCCATGCTACAGCTCAAAATCACCCGCAAGCCATCATTCCGCAGAGATCTCTCAGTGAAACCCTGCATATATTGCAAAACCTGTGAGAACTATAAAAGTAGTGTGAAAATGACACAAAGTGAAATTGAATATAGGAAGTGGAAAACTGTGACATGAAGCACAAAGCAGACATTGTGAAGGAGATAGATTCCACCAAGTTTATAAACCATTCTGAAGTATAAAGCAAAAGTCTTGTCATAGTTCACAAGCAAGAAAAAGCTGAAATTGGCTGCCTCTGCTAACATAGTTCAAGGCAGTTTCAGCAGAGAACATTGCAATCGTCAGTCCAATCCTACCGGAAAGGCGTGTCACTGAGCAAGGAGGCTTGGTCACAAGGAGGTCATCTGCAGTGATGGGAGGCTGACAAATGTCTGACCGCTTACCCACCTGAAGCTGCAACAGCCACAGGATGCTCTAGGATTCTGCACTGCAGCATGAAAACACAGAAAACATGTCTGCTGCAATGATGAAATGGCAGACTGCATTGCATTTGTCTGAAGATAGCTCACACTTCAGATCTAATGCCCAACATTTTTCAATACCTTTGCTGTAAAAGGGCAAGCCATTGTAATGTGTGAACATATTGAAAAATAAAAACATTTTTCACATACTTCACGGTGTTTTGTTTTTGACATACAGCTTATTTGTAGACAATGCTAATTTGCCTAAGGAACTCCTCAGCTATCTGAAAACTCCACTTAACATGAATTTGTGGGCTGGATCCAGCAATTTGACTTACTGCTTTAACAGCAGCAATACCGACAGTCATTGCAAAGGGGATGTGCTCTGCATCACCGGACACCCAGGGACAAGAAGAGCAGAACGTCCAGCTCACGAGACTGAATCAGAGAAAGGCAACCTTTGCTGTCCTAGGACTAGATTAAACTTCTAGTAAAGTCCCCTCCCACTCCTTTGATCTTAGTTAATGTCAGTAAACGGGTCAGTATTGTAAGTAGAACTTCCAGCCTCTTACCAGATATGGTCTTTGTTGACAAGATCATCGAACCAAAGGATATATAAAGCTAGTCCTCCAACCACAACAGCATGAATTGTGGAGACACATCTAAGGAGATACAATGAGAAATAAATGAATGGAGTAATTGCAAATGTAAATCAAGTCAGTATGTTGTCTAGGTAAAATCTGTTTTGATTGGTCCTAATCCTATCACACAGTTAAACAGTGTTAGATGGTCAGAATAGGTTTGCGCACTGGGGATGCACAAGTTCTTCACAATCCTTAAAACCGCATTGTTTCTTTTTAAGAGGGAGGTCACTTTCTAACCAAGGCAGCAATATGCCTACATTAAGAACCACAATTCTTTTTTATAATTAATATTTTTTCTATACTGCACAGATTTTGGTGGTTAACTTTAAAGCTGATCCGTTCTAAATGTCAGAGTAAAGGACATCAAAGTAAGTTTGTTATTCAATAGAATATTTATCATAGTTATATCTAAGAGAACAGATTTTCCACGCACTAGTCTCTTTATGATTCAATTACACTCCAGTTTTTAAATCAAAAATAGACACTTATATGTGACATTTTAAAACTGAACTTCAACATGATACAACTTTGTAGGATGATTATGTTTTAAACTATCGCTTTTAGGTAAAATGGAATAGCTTGGAGTGGAGATGTGGCCTGTGAAATCTGTTTGGAGACAAGCCCAAGTGATCTCATACAAAGTCTGCTCAGAGACAAAACCATGTGACCTGCCTGTTACAGAGACAGAAACGCAAATGGAAGTTTACTAAATGCGAGATGTACATTAACATCTTGATGCAAAGGAGTAAGCAGCTGGTCTAGCTGCGTTGAATTACAAACTCTCGAGTCAAAATTAGAAATCACACAACACCAGGTTACAGTCCAACAGGTTTATTTGAAATCACAAGCTGTTGGAGCGCTGCTTCTTCAGGTGAAGTATGCATAACCTTCATAAAACACTGGTTTTGTCTCAGCTGGAGTACGGAGCTCAGTTGTGGGCACTATACATTGGGAAGGTCATCAAAAGCCTCGCTGAGTGTTATGGCAGAGTTTTATGAAAATTATACCAGGAATGAAGGAATTCAATTAGGTGGCGAGGAAAGGTTTCTAATCCTCACCTACAACATATCCAACAATATCAGCTTGTATTTATAGAATACAAAAAGTAGCCACAAGAAGTGGTATTAATACAGTTGAGCTGAAGTGGAACCAAATAGATAGGTTTAAAGAAGCATCTTAAAAGAGGAGTGAAAGGCAGACAGGGAGATGGATTTAGGGCAGGATTTCTACAGCTTAAGGTCTATCCAGCTGAAGGCATAGCTGCCAATAGTGGAATTAATAAAAGTAAAATTGGGATGTGCAAGAATAGGGGTGCAGAGATCTCGGAGGGTTGTAGGATGTAGGGGATAAAAGAGGGATTTGTAAACAAAAACAAAAAATCAAGAGCCAATGTAAATCTGCAAGAGTAATGATGATGAGTAAATTAGGAAATAGTTAGCAGAGATCAAATTTATGGTGGGTGGCAAGTGGGAGGCCATTCAGTAAAGAGTTGGAATAATCAAGTCTAATGATTACACATTCACTAAAATATGTGCACTTCCCAAGCTCCTACTGTATGACAGGCTCTTGTTTTGATGTACAAGACTTAGTTTGTACCTCAGATAGAATCCACTCTGCCTTATTTCTTCTTATGAATACAGTATAAGTATGCTGTGAACGATACCCACTCTCTATCTGACTCATGCACATGAAGAATACACCTTAAACATGAATATATTTCAGCAACCAGCAGAGGCAGGCAGACTAACTCTGGTGGCAATTTCTGTCTCAGTCAGGAGCAAAGGTCTCTTCAATGGGCAGAGACTGCCATGTATAAAGGTCAGCATTTATCCCCTTCCCTAACCAATGTTGACTCTTGTTGACAATGTTGTCTGTAGATTTCCTTCTCCGAAAGACATTAGTGAACCAGACGGCTTTTTGTTTGAAACAGCAATCAACATTGATTACCCGATTGGCATTGGGCTAGCCTTTTACTGATTTCAAATTTCACTCTGTCATGGTGGGATTCAAATTGAGAACAAAAACAGAAGTTGCTGGAAAAGCTCAGCAGGTCTGGCTGCATCTGTGAAGAAAAAAATCAGAGTGAACATTTTGGGTCTGGTGACCCTTCCTCAGAAGGGTCAAATCTACATGTCAAATCCATTGGCTTGTGGTTCTGGATCACTACCACTAGCCCACTGCCTCCCCAGTCTTTACTGAGACCCTCCACATGGTCCCAGCTCTCAGCCCCCACCAACCGTGGCACAGTGATTCCACTGCTGCCTCACAGCACCAGGGACACGGGTTTGATTCCAGACTTGGGTGACTGTCTGCATGGAGTTTGCAAATTCTCCCCATGTCTGTGTGGGTTTCCTCCGGGTGCTCTGGTTCCTGCCTACAGTCCAAAAACGTGCAGGTTAGGTGGATTGGCCGTGGTAAATTGTCCATAGTGTCCACGGATGTGCAGGCTAGGTGGATTAGCCGTGGGAAATGTAGGGTTACAGGGATAGGCTAGGGGATGGGTTTGGGTGGGAAGCTCTACTGAGGGTCAGTGTGGATTTCATGGGATGAATGGCCTGCTTCCACACTGTAGGGATTCTATGATTCTATGAAATACCTCGAGTTCCATTCAGTTTTCTGTTCCCGAGATAAGTTCTTGTATCCACAGCTGAGCAGAGTGGAGAGACGTGGAGTGACATTATGATATAGGACCTGGAAAACGAAGAAACTGCTGACAACATTATAACACACATCCATTCCAGCTGGTCCCCTGAGGAGAAATCGCAGAAAGCACAGATGTCAGTGAAATGAGCAGTGATTGAAACACAAGCATTCACTCACACACACACCCACTCTCACATGGTAACAAGAAACAATTCAGTCCTGTCTGTTAAGCACGTTACAAGAGTGGACACTGTATTTTAGGAGATGCATTTATAAATCCGTTAAATCTGAGAATGTTCACCACTAATCTGCTTCATGAGTAGAATAAACAGAATAGCCTTGTTCTTGCAACTTCAAACTAATCTGATCAGTTTCGTGATTTAAACTGTAAGACAGCTATTTCCAGCCTGTGCTGCATTAATTTCTGTCTTCAGCAGTTAGCAGAAATGGCAATGTGTAAATGACTCAGCTGCTAAAAAGACTTTTTTTTTTAAACAGAAACTTACAGAAAGAGATCTTTTGTCCCATCATGCCTGTGCTTAGTCTCACTTTCTTGGGACTCAGCTTGACTTCATCAGAAGAATCGGCATGTTGTTAACTTCACAATGCGTTTGTTTGTGCTTAGCTTGATCCCAGCTTTCCTGGTTCTCTCCATGCTGCACTTGATGTTTTCCAACTACACCAATGTTATAGAAAGAAGCTATGCTGATTGTTCTTTTGCATCTCTGTATACCTTGTCTACCTTCTGCAAGGCCACATCCTGGCTCACTTTAATTCTAAACACAGGAACCTGTACTGGCCGACTAGTGTGAAAGTTCTGAACAACAAAGATTTCTTGTTGAACTTCATATTCCACTAGATATTTAGGTCAAAGAGCTTTCTGAAAATATTTCCTCTTCTCAATGCTAGGTGCATCTCTCCTGGTATTGGGATGAAACAGTAGTTCCACTTTATTGTTTGATAAAGATCTTTGGGTGCAGGCAAATTCACACCTCAAATTTCTCTCAAAATGATACATTTTACTCAAACTGTGGGCTTTGCGGCTCCGGCAATCAGCTTCTTTTCTTCCTTCTATAGGAGCTCTCATTCAAATTTTCCTTCTGTCTAGGGCTTGACTTGGAATCATCAGTTTTATCACTATCAGTTGTGATGTGGTGCTCAAGGCATGCAGCTGTCTCAATGAAAACTCTGGATACAATGCACTAGATGGGTTTGCTACCTTCAGTCCTGTGTCAGCTTTTTCATTTCATGGTTTACTCAGATAAGCTGCATCTTTTTGCAACTGTTCAACCCTGAGATAACAGGGTCACATGACAGGTGACATTGAACATGGAGTTAGCATCTTTACCCTTTGTGTGTCATTATGATTTGGGCTGTTGCTCTACATTACTCCACCATCATTCGTATGATCCTGCTCAGTTTCAGAACACCACTTCCTGGGGTTACCATTTATGGTTGCGTGCTTACTTCCCACTCTCTTTACTAATTTGAATGATTGCCAGAATTTTTTCTGTCGGGTCCAGATACTTCATTTGGATGGTTCCTACCCTGTTGTGCTCTTAACTCTCATCTTCATGGATATGGATATTTTGTTTCCTTTACTTCTCATTCACCCTGTTGCTATGACTCTGATAACTTGTTTACCATCATCTTTCTCTGTTGAGCACATCTTTTCACAGTGATTGAGCTTTCAGCCTCTTTCGAGCTGTTTCCAATGTGATTACATCCCTCCTAGAGTAAAACTATATGTACTCTACATGTGATCTCATCAAAGCCTTGCATAGTTGCAGCAACAGTTCCTTGCTTTTATACTTTATTCCTTTTGCAATAAATGTCAAAATTCCATTTGCATTCCTTATTACCTGCTGTACCTGCATACTAGCTTTCTGTGACTCATGCACAAGGACACCCAGATTCCTCCGCACTGAAGCACTCTGAAGTTGCCTTTTTATTCTTCTGAACAAAATGAATAACCTCACATTTATCCATGGTTTAAACTCCATGTTCCAGATTTTTGGCCCATTCTCATCACCTATTCATATCCATTTGTAAATTTCTTACTGCTTAATGGCAACTTACTTTCCCTTCTGTTTTAATTGGCTACAATATTCTATCCTTGCATCCATATGATTAAAATAGGTTGTAAACAGTTGGGGCCTGAGAACCAAACTCTATGGCTCCCCAAAAGTTACATCTTGCCAACCAAACACCTATTAATCCCAACTTTCTGCTGGTTAGCCAAACCTCTATCCAAGCTAATTAGTTACCCCAGACTCCATGTGATCTTACCTTGTGTGCTAACCTTTTGAGCAGCACCTGAACAAGTGTCTTCTAGAATTCCAGAAGACCCCCATTATCCACTTTGCTTGTTCCATCTTTGAAGAACTCTAGCAAATTAGTCAAACATGATTTACCCTTCATAAAACTATGCTGACTCTGATGGATTGTGTTTTGATTTTCCAAATGTCCCATCACTATTTTCTTAACAATGGATTCTAACAATTCTCCACTGACAGATGTTAAACCAACTTGTCTTCGGTTTCCTACTTGCTGCCTCCCTCACATTTTGAATAAGAATGTTACATTAGAAATTTTCAAATCCACTAGAATTTTTCCAGAATCCAGAGAATTTTGGAATATTATATTCAATGCAGCCACTATGTAGGCCATTGGGTCCTGGGACTTGTCTGTCTTTAATTCTTACAATAGTGACAGCAATTGTTTTAAGTTAATTAAGTTCCTAATGGGATGGTTTCAGTGACCCATTGTGAAAACTAAGACAAAACCTTGACAGAAATCACATGATACAGGTGAAGTCAGACTTCACCTGACAAAGCAGCATGCTCTGATGGCTTGTGATTCCAAATAAAACTGTTGGACCATAATCTGATATCATGTGACTTCTGATTTATCCACCCCAGTCCAACACCAGCACTTACACATCGTAAAATACTGATTTAGCATCTCCGCCATTTCCACAAAATGTCCCGATGACTGAAAGATGAAAATCCTCACGTATCACCCCATCAACCTCCAGATTCAATGCATCATTCTCCGCCACGTCCGCTACCTGCAATCTGACCCCACTACCAAGGATATATTTCCCTCCCCACCCTTATCTGCCTTCCGGAGGGACCGCGATCTCCATGACGCCCTCATCTGCTCCACACTCCCCACTAGCCCCACCACCCCTGGCACTTTTCCCTGCAACTGCAGGAAGTGCTACACCCACCCCTACACCTCCCCCCTCATCTCCATCCCAGGCCCCAAGAAAACCTCCCACATTAAATAGATGTTCACCCGCACATCTGCTAATGTGGTATATTGTATCCGCTGTGGCCTCCTCTACATCAGGGAAACCAAGCGGAGACTTGGAGACCGCTTTGTGGAGCACCTACGCTCGGTTTGTGACAAATGACAACACCTCCCAGTCACAAACCACTTCAACTCCCCCTCCCACTCCCACTCCCTGCACGACATGTCCATCCTGGGCCTCCTCCAGTGTCACAGCGATGCCACCCAAAGGCTGGAGGAACAGCATCTCATATTCTGCTTGGCAACCCTGCAGCCCAATGGTATCAATGAGAACTTCACAAGCTTCAAAATTTCCCCGCCCCCGACCGCATCCCTAGACCAGCCCATCTTGTCCCCACCTCCTTGTCTTTTCTCCCACCTAGCCGCTCCCCCCACCTCACTGCCCAACCCCCGCCCCCCCTTCCTACCTACTAGCCTCATCCCCGTCTCCCTGACCTGACAGTCTTCCCTCCCACCTATCCGCTCCTCCCTCCTCACTGACCAACCCCCATCCCAACTCCCTACCTTCACTCACCTTTACTGGCTTCCCTGCCTCCTTGACCTGTCTGTCTTCTTCCACCTATCTGCTCTTCTATCTACCTTTCATCATCGTGTCCCCCTCTCTATTTATTTCAGCACCCCCTCCCCCATTTCTGAAGAAGGGTCCAGACCTGAAATGTTAGCTTTCTTGCTCCTCTGATGCTGCTTGGCCTGCTGTGTTCATCCAGCTCTACACCTCGTTATCTCAGACTCCAGCATGGGCAGTTCCTCCTATCTTGAAGCTTCAACGTGTCTTTTTTGAGCAATACTCATGTTCTATTTGTTTTATCAGTGACTATTAATTCTTAGCTTTTTATGAAGGATATAAACAGATGATAATGTCACTCTGTTCATTGCTTTCCGAATTGTACCATTGGACAGCACTCAATCTTTCATTATGAGTCCTTTGAAAGTGCATTGCTTGTTTATTTGTCTCCTCAGTGACGTCCTTCGGCCCATTTCATCATCCAATTTGTGATCCTGTAGTTATTGATTTGTCAAGTCCCATATCACCTATGAACTTTATAATCTGGTTCCAAATCACAGTCGAGAGTTAGGGTGAACTTGAAAAGTGTAAATGAAACCTAAAATCAGCACGTTCCTCTAGCATTACCTTCAGCTCCTGTCTCTGATTCCATCCTATTTCCAGAGACACTTTCACAATCACCTTTTTGGCTTCCATTTCGAGATTGTTCCACTTGGGCGGATATCAGAACGGTGAGTTTATCAAACCAAACTGAAGCTTTCACTATTTCCAACAATTCTACAAACTGCTGCAGAAAAAAACATCCTGCCCCTGAAACAGTATCAATGTGGACTTCACAAGCTTCAAAATCTCCCCTCCCCCTACCGCATCCCAAAACCAGTCCAGCTCGTCCCTGCCTCCCTAACCTGTTCTTCCTCCCACCTATCCCCTCCTCCCACCTCAAGCCGCACCTCCATCTCCTACCGACCAACCTCATCCCGCCCCCTTGACCTGTCCGTCCTCCCTGGACTGACCTATCCCCTTCCTAACTCCCTACCTACACTCACCTTTACTGGCTCCATCCCCGCCTCTTCGACCTGTTTGTTTCCTCTCCACCTATCCTCTCCTCTATCCCTCTTCTATCCGCCTCCCACTCTCTCCCTATTTATTTCAAAACCCCCTTCCCCTCCCCCTTTTCTGATGAAGGGTCTAGGCCCGAAACGTCAGCCTCTCTGCTCCTATGATGCTGCTTGGACTGCTGTGTTCATCCAGCCCTGCACCTTGTTGTCTCAGCATCACTTCCGTTTCCGGAAACCCATGGTGCCTGTAGTATCCATCGTCGCCAGCGGGGTGTGTAATTCTACCTAGCCACCAGCAGGGGGAAGAATAATGAGCCACTAGCCGAAGGACTGTAATACACCGGGATCACCAGCAGGGGGGAATGTAATATCTCTTGAGGGGAGCAGACTCATGGTGGAAGCGTACATGGCAGGGAAGCTTTGGGCACACGAAGCTCAGATAGATCAATCCAAAGTGGGAAGCTGAGAGCTAGAAAACCAGAGGCTTGGAGCTGGGAACCCAAGAATGGGGAAACTGATTGATTTATTGTCACATGTACTGAAATACAGTGAAAAGCTTTGTTTATGAGCGGTACAGGCAGATCACAGCAAGCAAAGGATGTACAGATCAAAAATGCATAGAGGCATACAGTTTACATTGCAGGTACATTATTTGAGGCTAGCGTCCATTCAACAGTCTGATAACAGCCAGAAAGAAGCTGTTCTTGAACCCACTTGTGCGTTTGTTCAGGCTTCTGTATTTTCTGCCTGACAGAAGAGGTTATAGGAGATCATTATTGGGATGCGATGGGTCTTTGATGAAGTTAGCTGCCTTTCTGCAGCAGTGAGCCGTGTAAATAGAGTCCATAGATGGGAGGTTGACTTCCATGATGGTCTGGGCTGTGCACACCACCTTCTGTAGTTTCTTATGGTCCTGGGCAGAGCAGTTGCCATACCAGACCGTTATGCACCCAGACAGTATGCTTTCAATGGTGCATCTGTAAAAGTTGGTGAGGGACCTAAAGGACATGCCAAATTTCCTGAGCTGCCTGAGGAAGAAGAGGCATTGTTGGGCCTTCTTGACTGTCGCATTTACATGGGAATTCAAGGACAGGTCGTTGTTTATCGTTACTCTGAGGACCTTGATGCTCTTCACTCTCTCAACCTCAGTTCCGTTGATGTAGATGGGGGCATGTTCTCCTCCTTTCTGTCTGAAGTCCATGATCAGTTCTTGAATTTTGCTGATGTTGAGAGACAGATTGTTTTCATTGCACCATGTCATCAAGCCCTCTATCTCTCTTCTGTATTTTGACTCGTCATTGTTAGATATCCGTCCCACTACGGTGGTGTCATCAGCAAACTTGTAGATGGTGTTTGTTTGGAATTTGGCAACACAGTCATAGGTGTACAGGGATCGGAATGTGGTGAGCCATGATTAGGGGATGCCTGCTAAAGCAGGGACACTAGTGACCAGTGGCCCAAAGTGGGATTGCCAGCAGCCCGGTGTGAAGCGGGGGCCTTGGCCTAGTGCAGTGTGTGGTGGCAGCCAGTGGCCAGACCATGTGGAGGCCCCTTGTGCTGGTCTGCTGCAGAGAGCTCTTCGAGAGAGACTGTGATGTTAGTCTTTTAACTTCTTATTTTTCTGACCTATGGTTATATCGTGTATAGCTGTAATGTAATGTTTTTTCTTCATTTCTCTATTCTGTAACTAAAGATTATGTTGTGGTGATATTGTTACACTGTAACTAATGTTGTAAATGAAGAAGCTGTACTTATGGCCTTTGAACCTAGGAGAGCACTGTAAGTGGCAACTGATCAACTTTTCACTGTACTCATTTGAGTACATGTGACAATAAAGCTAATTCAATTCAATTCAATTCAATTCACATATGGCAGGAAGCTATGGGATTGGTGAAAAGACCTCTGGAGTGAAGAGCTGAGTGTGTTGGGGGTGTAGGAGCTGACATTTTGGGTGATCTGATGGTGGAAGCCAAATAAATTCACTGGCAGATTGGATACATTAGTTCTTCTTATGTTCCGTATGTGTTCCATATTAACCCACAGATTTCCGAAGTAATAAAACGACCACATGATGAGAAACAAATTCAACTGGTAATATGACCACTCCACCAGAAGCCCTGACAATAAAACTGAAATTATTACTAATTCAGTAGGTGTTTCAGACATTTTGAATGGTAATACTATTACATCTTCTGGAATTTGCTTCAGGGACCAGCTGTACTGGTGACATCACCAAATCTTATGGTGCGATGGAGCTGTTCAAATGGGAATATTATCTGTTCTACTCATGGCTCACTATCTTGGAGCAGTAAAATTGATGTTTCACCACTTCATCAGTTAAAAGGTGCTTTCAACCAGAGTCATGGAGTTGTTATAGCACAGAAAGAGATTGCTTGGCTTATTGTGTCATCAACATCTCTCTTTCACTGGACCTGAAACACACAACTGCCACCTGACCTGCTGAGCCTTTCCAGCAATTTCTGTTTTTGTATTTATTCTAATCCCAGCTGTGGGATTCAAGTGCTCATCTAAATACTTCTTAGATGTCTTGATGGTTCCTGCCTCTATCATCCTTTTAGATCAGAAATCACACAACACCAGGTTATAGACTAACAGCTTTATTTGAAAACACAAGCTTTTGGGGCCTCACTCCTTCTTCAGGTGTTAGTGAGAGAGGTAGTATCAGACACAGAATTTATAAGTAAAAGATCAAAAGTTCACACCACTGATCAGGATATATTAAACAAACCTAAGATGCTTTTAAATCTTTAATCAGTTAGAAGGTTTTAATTGATTAATATGTATACGTAAATCCATGAATTTCATTCAAGTCACTGCCCTGAGAGAACTAAAGGTTTTATCAGTGTAAAGAAGAGGTGACATTTTAGGTCACACAATGCATGTTAGATGTGAGGCTTTATTTAAAACCTATTTGTGTTTTGGTTTGGAGTCAGACTGGTTTTATTTCTAAAGTGGGAATTTATAAAATGCCACATTGATTGACCATCTATATATTATGTGCTTTTTGAACAAAATAGAACGTATCTGCAAATACAAATTCACCCAATAGATTCACACATGTGTTTGTGTGTCTGTGTGTGAGGGAGAGAGAGAGAGTGTGTGTGTGGGGTGGGAGAGTGTGTGTGTGTGGGGGGGGAGGGAGTGGGTTTGTGTGTGTATGTGGGTGCGCGTATGTGGGAGAGAGAGTATATGTGTGTTTGGGAGACTGAGTGTGTGCGTATGTGTGGGTGAAGGAGAGAGAGTGTCTGTGTGCTTGAGAAAGTGTATGAGAGGATCTGTGTGCATGTGTGTATGAATGCATGTGTGTGAGAGAGTGTATAGTGTGGTAAGGTCAGCTGTAGTGTGACATGAACCCAAGATCCCGGTTGAGGCATCGTAATGGGTGCTGAACTTAGCTATCAGCCTCTGCTCGGCGATTCTGCATTGCTGTATATCCTGAAGATCCGAGGCCGAACGTGCTCGACTGCTGAAGTGTTCCCCCACTGAAAGGGAATATCTCTGTTTGCCGATTGTTGCACGGTGTCCATTCATCCATTGTCGTAGCGTCTGCATGGTTTTGCCAATATACCATGCCTCGGAGCATCCTTGCCTGCAGTGTATGAGGTAGGCAACTTTGGCCGAGCCACATTAGTATCTGCCGGGCACGTGGTGGGTGGTGTTCCCATGTGTGATGGTAGTGTCCATGTCGAAGATCTGTCATGTCTCGCAGAGGTTACCATGACAGGGTTGTATAGTATTGTGGTTAATGTTGTTCTGAAAGTTGGGTAGTTTGCTGTGAACGATGGTCTGTTTAAGGTTTGGTGGTCATTTGAAGGTGAGAAGTGGAGGCATAAGGAAGACCTTGGCAAGGTGCTCATCATCGTCAATGATGTGTTGAAGGTGCACACACACACTCTCTCTCCCACACATGTACGCCATCTCTCTTCTACACATGCACACAGTTTCTCTTCTGTACAAGCACACACACACATACTCACTCTCCCACATACACACCTTCTTTCTCTCTCCCCTCACACACACTCTCTCTCCCCCTCTCTCAGACACACACACTCTCTCTCTCCGTCACACACACACGTGAATCTATTGGGTGAATTTGTATTTGCAGATACATTTTATTTTGTTCAAATGGTACACAATTTACAGACAGTCAACGTGGTATTTTATAAATTCCTACTTCAGAAATAAAATCAGTCTGACTCCAAACCAAAACACAAACAGATTCTAAACGAGGCCTCATTTGGGCAGGGGTTTTTGGGGGTACTGGGGGCAAATACCAGGGTCACTGTTGAAGGTTCACCCCGCCTGCCCGTGTCGCTGTTC
>NW_025968445.1:730-1086 GCF_021869965.1 Rhincodon typus | reverse complement strand
CCGGGTCCTCCCCGCGTGCCCGTGTCGCTGTTCCGGGTCCTCCCCGCCTGCCCGTGTCGCTGTTCCGGGTTCTCCCCGCCATCCGGGGTCGTTGTTCCGGGCCTTTGGGTTTGAGTTGTCGTGGAGTCGCGGTTTCGGGTGGCGATGGCGATGGCGGTGGCGGTAGGAGAAACGGAAGTGTCGGGTTTACGACTGGTTTCCTGGAACGTGAACGGGATCCGAGCGCGGGGTAAGCAGCTGCGGTCGATGCTGCAGCGACTTGGAGCCGAAATCATCTGCCTCCAGGAGACCCGAATAACACGTGAGTGAGACCCAGAGGAACAAATCTGAGGGATCCTCGACCACCCCTCCCCCCC
>NW_025968445.1:0-630 GCF_021869965.1 Rhincodon typus | reverse complement strand
CACCCCTGCCCCCGTCCCCCCACCCCTGCCCCCGTCCCCCCACTCCACCACCACCCCACATCTCCCCACATCACCCCACACCACACCATACTATTACCATACCATCTCCTTTCTCGAGCTGATATTTACTTCCGGTTTCATTTCTAACAGGGGAGTTACTGGATGAACCGACTGCCATTGTTGATGGTTTCAACTCGTATTTCAGTTACAGCCGTCGTCGACGTGGATACTCAGGTCATTTGCTTTCTAAAGCCATGATACTTGGGAGCAGAAGTACTCATTCTGCCCATTGAAACTGCTATACCATTCAATTAGATCACAACTGATCTGAAACTCCCTCACTTCCCTGACATTTCTCTGTAATCCTTGATTCTCTTATTGATTAAAAATCTATCTTAACCTTGAATATTAATACTCCAACTTTGACAGTCCTCAATGGTAAAGAATTCTGCAGCATCTTTTCCCTCTGAGAGATGAAATTCCCTCTCATCTCTATCCTAACTAGGTGATGCCTTACTCTGAGATTATTCCATCTGGTCCTGGACTCTCTGGCAGCATCTCTAAATAACTTTAGAGCTTGAACTCCCCTATGTCCTAGCCTGCCCTCAAACCACACACTAGGCCTTGTAA
>NW_025968444.1:0-25000 GCF_021869965.1 Rhincodon typus | reverse complement strand
TTAAACTTCTTGCTTTGCCTGCTGGGCTAATGCATTGTTTTAAAGTTTCCCCTTGCCTACCAGGAGCTTTTAATTTTATTCACAAAGCCTCCAATGACTGTTTACTCATGATGTGAACTGTGACTCGGGACCTCACCTCACCCACCACCACCTCACAAGGCAGCCTGTATCTGCTTTGGAGTTACTGAGTCTCTTTCCCCAAGGAGTTGTTATTTTTCCTGTTGCAGCTCGTTTCTTACCAAGTCAGAAACACTTTCACCATTCTGAGGAGTGCCACAAGAGTTTCTTCTGTTCAGGTTTTAAAGCTTTAACTCTTGCCTGCTGCTGTGTTGTATGCCCGGGTGACATAAAGCTAAGTCTGTAGATGATACACCCCTGCTCACCATGAGTTAAAACAAATCCGCACTACACTGTAGGAACTGCTGCTCACAATAAAGGTTGCATGGTCTAGTGTAATAGAGGAAAACTACTTCCTGGTTTAACTTGAAGAAACTCTTATAGTTGATAAGATAAAGCTTATTGCATATTAGCAGCTAATTGCAGGTTACATTAGATATTAATACAGAGACTTTGAGGAGGATCAAATGTTACATCTCACTTCTCCAAGATTCTAAGATGTTCTTTCCAGAAATCTATATGATATCATCATAATTGGAATGCTTATAGCATTCCTCAGCCTTAATGGTTTCAGACTAATGTACAACAGAAAGCTCTCACGTCATTAAAAGCTTCAATTAGCTGGTAAGGCCTTTTCAAAAAATATATTATTACATTTAGCCAATGTGGAGCGAACAGGTGTGGTGGAGATTTATGTTTGTTTAAAATTGCTTTCAATAGTAACAGGCAACAATCTACAGAAAATATGTAACATTGCATGAAATCAATTCTTTGATTATACAACTGCTGATCCAAACTAAGCTTTCAAAACAATACAATGCAAAGGCAGGAGGAGAAGAAATGAACATTTGCATTCAGAAAGACCTGGATGCCCTTGTAAATGAATCACAGAAAGTTAATATGCAAGGTACAGGAAGGTAACTGCTATGCCAGTTTTTATTACAAAGGGATTGATGTCTAAGAATGAAGAATACTTACTACTATTATGCAGAGTCTTGAGGAGGCCTCGTGACTCGAATACTGTGTGCAGTTTTGGTCTCTTTACCTAACAGAGAACATATGTACTTGGGAGGGAGTACAACAAAAGTTCATCAGACATGTTCCCGGGATGATGGGAGTTTTGAATAAGGAGAGATTGTCTAGACTCAGCCTATTTAGTTTGGAGTTTGAAACTTTGAAGAATTAGATGTGATGGATGAAAACGCCTGGGGTATCTAAAAGATAGGGTCACAGTCTCACTATAAAGCTTTTAAAACTGCAATGACGAGACATTTCATTATTCAAAAGATTCTGAATCTTTGGAATTCTCAAACTCAGAGAGGTTGGGATGTTCAGTTATTCAATATAAGGGTCATTTGACATTTGAATACTAAGGGAACTAAGACATTTGTAGGTAGCACAGGAAGGTAGGATTGGGATAAAAGATGGTCTTGTTGAATGATGGAGCAGGCTTAAAAAAGCCAAAGAGCTGCTCCTATCTCCCATATTCTTACAATGAACTTTTAATGGCTATGTTTTTGGTAAGCATTGTCAGCGTCATAGAAAATCTAAGAATCTTCACCATTTCAAAAACGAAGTTTTTCTGATGTACTTTGTAAACCAGGAAATGTGAATCTCTAAATAACTGTAAAGAGAGAAGTCAAATTCACTCCTTCAGCTCATTCACTGTTTGAAGGAAGGATCACACTGAATAGGTGAAAATCCTGCCATCATGAGGGATTCCTACCTGACGTTGGGAATTTTGAGCATAAAACCACCTCATAATCACAAGATAGTTTGGAGCAAAATTGCTTTCCGGCCACTTACTCTGCTTCAAACAGCAAGAACTTGCATTTATATAGCATCCTTAACATAGAAAATCATGCAAAAGGAGCAGAGAAAGGACATTCTCAATGTTCTTGGTGTGGAGGTGAGTGTACTACAGAGGTGGAATCTGGTAGTGTTTGTATTGCAGTGAATATGTGATTGAAAACTCATCTCGGAGTCAAGTACAACACAAAAGCTGGATATAGTCTGGGTTAACTACAGAGATTTGGCAGGGAGGTGAATTAAATTTCCAATAAAACCATACCAGGCCACGTTCAGACAAATGATTGAAAGTTTGGCCAAAAATTAGATTTCAAGCAACATCCTATGAGAGACGAGAGAGATAGAGAAGCAGTGAAGCTTAGTGGGGCGGGGGTGGAAACTTTACAATCTAGCGTGTAGGCTTAATAGCTGATGACATAGTTGGAAATGCAATTCAAGGATATGCAATTAGAGAAATCTTAAAGCATTGAAGTGCCAGAGAGATTATAGACATCGAGTAGAGAGGTTGCGAAGAATTTTAAAAGCAAGGAGTAGAATTTTAAAGTTGACGTGTTGTTGAACTGGAAACCTAGATGGCAAAGGAGTGATGGACAAATTGAACTTAATGCAAGTCAGAATAGATGGAACAATCTTTGGATGAGTTCAAGGTATTGGAGGTTGGCTTTGAACATTGGAATAAAAACAGAAAACTCTGGAGGAACCTAACAGGTCTTGCGGCATCTGTGGAGACAGAGTGAATGTTTCAGGTAGAGATCCTTTCATCAGATGAGTCCTGTCAAATATCATGGGTGCTGGAATACTCAAGTCTTGAAATAACAAATGTATAGATGAAGATGGCAGTAGCAGACATGCAGAGGCAGGGGTGGAGGTGAGTATACTATGAAGGTGGAATCTGGCAGTGTTGGTATTGCAGTGAATATGTGATTGAAAACTCATCTCGGAATCAAGTACAACACAAAAGTTGCAAATGTTCTTGGTTAACCTCAAACATTTGGCAGGAGACGAATGAATCAATGTTTAGGGAATAACTTCAGTTTTCCTAACTGTGGGAACATTCTGCTCATCTAGTCAGACAAGCAGTCTAACAAATCAGAGACAGCGGAGGGATTGAGTAGTGCTGGCAAGATAGAACTGAGAATCCTCAGCATACTTGTGCAGGATATCACTGTGAAAGAAATGCAGATGAGAAATAGAAGAATGCACAGGTTAGATATCTGTGATCACCTGAGGTAGCATGCTGGAAAAGAAATAGGAGCCAATGTAGTGAGTGAGGGCAGTGCTATCAAAACTAAACGACATAGCCGAGGTACTAGAAGGGAATGCTGCAGTCAACAAAGGTTGGAGACAGTTGATAAGGTTAAGGGGAAATCGTTTACCATAGTTGTAGTCATATAGTGTTACTTGTGACGTTGATAAGGGTTACTTTAATATAATGGCAAAAAATGGAGTTCAGGGAAAGATGGGCACAGATTTGGAAGATGACAGCATGGTCAAACAGCTTTAGGGAGGCAAAAGTTGTTGGCAAATTACAAAATCTACCAAAATAGTATCTTTCCAATCTTCCTGTTACAGCAACCAGCCTTAACACCACTCATATGATCAGCAGTAATTGTCATGAGACGTCAAGATTTGTTTGACCTGTATCCATCAGATAGTCTGTCTAAATTTCTAAATATGTGTTGACTTAAATCTGCAAATTGCAGATAATCTTTAACTAGAGACTTGGGGAAATCTACAGTACAAACTGCCAACAAGATGCTGAACTTTGGTGATTGTGAAATAGGGAAAGTGTCGGAGAGTACCATATGTGATTACACACTTGGGCCCATATTTTCATTTCGGTGCTGGGTAGCAGGAGAGAAAAATGCGATCCAGGTCTCTTCAGGAGAAGTTGACCTAAATGGCAAGATATTCATTTTGGGAGGGTAGGTCTGGGATGGGGTCTCAACTTGTTGCCCCCAGATACAAAGAGAAAGTTGCCACAGGGGTTGACCAGTGCTGAGGTGGACTGTTTAAAGGAGCTGTCTTGTTCTCTGGAACTTCAGACCAGCTCTGCTAAATATTAGGACCTCTAGACCTCACACCTCACTCCTTATGCCTTCCAATCCAAATCATGCCATCCCCACTCATCCCATCGCTTCTTACACCTTGAAGAAGAAGTAAGGAGCTTTATACCATCCAGGACAAAGCAGCTTACATTCAGACAATATCCAGGCTTGGGTTGACAAGTGACACGTAACACTTGCACCACGCAAATGCCAGGCAGTGGCCATCTCCAATAAGAGACAACCTAACCACTGCCCCTTGACATTCAATGGCAACGCCATCACTGTATCCCCCAACTATCAACATACTGGGGGGTTCCATTGACCAGAAACTGAGCTGGACTCACCATATGAATACAATGGCTACAAAAGCAGGTCAGAGGCTAGGACTACTGCAGCGAATAACCCACCTTTTGATTCCCCAATGCCTGCCCATCATCTCCAAGACACAAGTCAGGATTGTGATGGAATACTCCCCTCTTGCCTGGATGGATGCAGCTCCAACAACACTCAAGAAACTTGACACTGTCCAGGAAAAACCAGCCTGCTTGATTGGCACCACATCCAGAGGCAACCATTCACTCCATTAGTGACTCTCAGTAACAGCAGTGTGTTCTACCAATAATATGCGCTGCAGACGTTCACTGAGCCACTGTGCCACCCATCTCGATGTTGAGGTAATCTTACTCCATCTTTTATGCTTTTCAAAGCTGAGTGATGATAACCTCTCTAGGCTGTGATGAGATTCCATTGATGGGAATTCATGCTTGCTGAATGCCTTGTTAATGTCACAACTCACCTGGTTAATATTCAGACTCCCACCTTACTAAATGTGCAAACAAACAGGTTCAGCTCACTCCTTGCACCAAAGAACCTCCATGTTCCTGTGACCAAGTTATAGCCCTGAACACAGTCAATGAGGATTAGATTACTGCACTCTTCCTCTGCAAACATTGGTATCCAGCACCTACTACTCATCACAAGCTTCCCTCTGCTCCAATTATCCACACAGTGTGCTCTAGAAGCACAAACTTGCATTGCAGGCACACCCAATAACTAACATTGAAATCCTGCAGCAGGGAGAATTTGCACACAGGCACAGGCTCGCAGACTAGGCCAGGCTGCATCTCAGTGATGCTTGCTTGCTGGCTTAGTGTTTGCTCACTTAGGGACCACCATGCTCTTAGCATCCATGCCTCGCCTTGTTTTGGTGTGCCACTTAGTGCAGTCTGGCTTGAAGGTGGATGGGACAGTGAATGTGGTCACCTCATTTGCCAATGTCTGGGTGGGAAGGGTAGGCAGGAGCAGGATCACGTAGATGGGTTGGATGAGGAATTGGAGAAATGTCAATTTTGTGGTATTGAGGGGATTGTCTACTAGGAAGGGGATGTACATAAATGGGGGCTCACCTGCAAAGTCAGGCTGAGGCTGGAGGTCACTAGAGGCCCATGGTACTGGAAATTGAAAGCACACAATGGGGAATGGACTGGACAGGGTAGGTGACTCTAGCTGTTTGGGAATCGCAGCAAATATCAATCATAGAGTTTTTAAAGAGGAAGAATGTTGGTCACAGGTCCATGTAGCAGGCTTCCAATTTCCTGGCCATCCTGCAACACTGACCCTCTCTGTATGTTACACCTTTATTGCACAGCTACATGCTGGACAAGTTTTTGACAGCTACATCTTTGTGTAGAGAGGGAACCAAAGAGTAGGAACGTTAAATGAAGTGAGACAAGGGCATTAGCAGGATCCAATGCCACGTGTATGTATGTTCTCCCGGCTTCCAGATGGTACAGTAGGGTATCAGCATCTACCTCTATCCATTGAGCCTCATGTGTGTCCATGAACTAATGTCAGCTGGTGTGAAAGTGTGTTTAGCCCCTAAACAGGGACATACGCAAACACATACAACATCAAGGTCATTTATGCAAAGATTAATATTAACAAACAAGCTTCTTCACCCATGCCACCAGAATGCCCTCTGTTGTATTTTTTTTTCAATCTCTTCCTCCCACTGCGTCTCAGTGTACTCCCTGGTTCCACAGCTGGGGTTGGTGGGATCCCACATTGCTGTAGAGCCTATTAGCCCTGGAGGCTTAGTGGGGTGACTCCATGCTGTTCTTGTGTCTGGACATGCCAGACATGCTGAGTGTCTTCTTGCCAGATGCAAGTTGACTCTCCTCGATTTGACCTGCCAAGGGTTGGAGGGGGCCAGGCAGGTTGGAGGTGGAGGACCTGGCCACTCTGCAGTGTCCAGAGTGGAAACTGCTGGGGAGCCTGTGTGTGGCTCTACCTCCAGTTGGGTGCCTCCTCACACCTTCTTTTGAGAAAGGGAGCAGGTGGATTAGATTCAAGGTTCCCCATCACCCCCCTCAGTATCCTACCTTCAGTACTGAAGACCAATGACTGGGTCTATGGAGTCTATGCGTAGACATTTTTTCAGCAGCCAACTTCCCTGAGCATGCTGGGCCTGTCCCTGAATGCCAGCCGATAACATGTCCATGGGGGAAGGGAGGCAGTCACAGGACTCGCTGCACTGATGCAGCTTCAGAGCAATGAACACCAATGTGTCGTGTATACCTGTCTGCTGCTCCTCTCTATGAATTTGGATGAAGTCCTGATTACTGATGCTACAGCATCATCTTATGCCGAGGCTTGAGCAAGCACCTGGTCAAAAGCACTCCTTCCATGTGCCAGAAGCCTGGGGTGTTTCTTTCTCGGCCAACTGCGGAACCATCACAGTGAGGAGCTCACCAGACTGTCTACAGTTCCCATCGAAGTGTCAGTGTCTGGGCTGGCAATGAGGCTGCTGGAGGCAATCCTGCCAATGATTCCTTGGTGCTTTCATTCTCAGAGGTCCAGGAAGGAGCTTCTTTTAGAGCTTGGAACTTCTGCAAGACATTGGAATCTGCAAAATTAAAGAGATAGAAGTCATCTAGCCAGTGGTTAGAAGTGGTGTACAATGACTGAGACTGGCAACAGGGTTAATGGGAGAGTGGCAGTGGTATGCACCGTGGTATTTATTCAGTTAGCAGGACATGGATGTCTTGGCATCTCCAATAGAGAAATCTCTGTATTTTCCTATGAGAGCCAGGTTTTATCCTTGCAGGGGTGAAGGAACAGAAGCCAGGCATTTCCCACCTATAAGGGCTCACTCTGCTTTGCAATGGGCTGTCTTTTCCTGTGAAAGGATCTGGAAATGTGTGACCTGACAGTGGGTGGAATTCCTCCTAGTGGTGTTGCATGTTGGAGAAAGGCGGACTCAGCACAGATGGCACGCAGGTTTAGCGGTGTGGGAGGCTGAGGGGGTAGAGCAAATGAGGGAAGTTATTGCAGGAAATAGCAGGATTGGCAGAGCATGAGCAGCATGGGCAAGTTGGGCCAAAGGACCTGTTTCCATGCTGTAGGCCTCTATGACTCTATGACCCTTGGAGAGAGCTGAATACAGTGACAGAGATAGAAGACAAGTGAGAGAACAGTTAATAAAGCATACAGTGTCCTTGGCTTTATTAATCAGGGCACAGTGTACAAGAGCAAGGAGGTAATATTGAATTTGTATATGATGCTTGTGAGACTTCAGCTGGAGTACTGTGTATTTGCCACGTCATAAGAAAGGTATGAATGTGTTTGAAAGAATGCAGAAATGGTTTTCAAGAATGGTTCCAGGAATGAGAAACTGAGGACAGATCGATAAAGTTGGGATTGTCTTCCTTGAAGAGAAGAAGGCTGGGAGGAGATTTGATCGAGGTTTCAAAATCAGGAGCAGACTGGATATAGCAGATAGGAAAAAGCTGTTCCCACTTGTAAAAGAACAAAAGGACATTGATTTAAAGTGAAGTGCAAAAGAAGCAAGGGTGATATGAGTTTTTTTTCACTTATTGAGTAATTAGGGTATGGAATGCACTGTCTGGAAGTATGGTGGAGATAGTTTCAATTGTGGCATTCAAAAGGCTGTTGGATAATTATTTGGATAAAAGTAATGGGGAGAAAGCAGCAAATTGGCACGAGGTAATGGTGCTCATTTGAAGAGTCAGTGTAGCCACATTGGGCTGAATGGCCTCGTTCTGCCCTGAAACAATTCTGTGAATGAGTGTAGTAGAGAGAAGAATGTCACACTTACTGTGGCAGAATGAAGAAGCTTAGTGACAATCTTTCTGCATTGCTGAAGCTTCCTCCGCACCCTGGAGATAGTATTTAGCTCAGTGGTGACCTCAGACCAAACTGTCAGGTCTGGTGGCTCGTCCTCCTCTTGTGATCCTCCAGGAATAGGCTACCTTTTTTCTGCATCGCCCCTTGACCAGGGCCTCCAGGTCCCTGTCAGAGAATTGCCATGTTCCCCTTCTCTGACATCTTGTGCAAGCATCCTTGACCAAGCAGAGCAGCTGCATAATATCTGCACTCATCTAGTTCCAGAGCTGTGTTTAAATGGTGGTACAAGTGCAAGAAATGCCAGTGTTTCACTGGATACCCACTGAGTGGCAAATTGTTCCAGAAACAGAAACAATGGTGAAGTTGGGTGGAAACGGGACATTGAAGACACCAAAGGGGCAGGGTAGGTAAGAAAGCCCATTGAATCTGCTTTGCCATGCAATATGATTATGGCTAATCCTTCAAATCAACACCATACTGCCCCACTAGTTCAATAACCTTACCACTATGTCACTATCTCCCCATAATACATCATAATATGGTTATATATAAACTCTGGATAATGTAAACCTAAGCAATATAACAGAATTGTTCATCCATGTTTGGCAATTCTTCCAATTAGATCAATATGTAAATGAAACTTAAACCAAAATATCTTCTAGGGCAAGTAGATAGACTAATTAAGTTCAATTTGTGATCAAGACCAAGTATTTTTCTACGTCACAGTGTATTACTATAAAATGTAATTAAGTGCTCAATGGAGTTATTGACATCCTTCTGCATTTATAGAACCACAGTTAAAAATACCTTTCACATCCATAGTCAGCCAACTTAGATTCAAATATCTGGATATATTGAAGACTACAATTTCAGAAGCCAAAAGAATGTACTCCAGCAATTGAAAAAATGTACAATTGGCAAGTACAAATGGCAGTGGTATGTGGTAGGGGGAGGGTGGGCGAAATACTGTAAATGTTTATTTAACCACAGAAGAGATTATGTGGCTTAGGTTCTTTGCTTCAGTTATCTCCCCTTATCCACAGACATGGAGTTTTCCATAATTCATTTTCTGTTCCATGGTACATAATGCGTAGGTCAGACAGGATGTCTACAAGTTGTTCTGAACCAACTTCATGGATCCAAAACAAAATTGAAAATTGGACTAAGCAGTTTGAAAATAAAGGGAAAGTGTTTTGTTTAAGAAACAACTGCTTGATAGTTTCATAGTAAATGATTTGGCTTCAAGAAAAACTGCAATTCCTTTATTCATTCATGGGATGAGGGCATCGCTGGCTAGGCAGCATTTATTGCCCATCCCTAATTGCCCAGAGGGCAGTTGAGAGTCAACCATATGGCTGTGGGTCTGGAGTCACATGTAGGTCAGACCAGGTAAGGATTCCAATTGCTATTATGAAGTTTAAAAGTTTGTTTACTCTTTAGAAATGTATCTTTAAGTTAAATGATAGGGTTCATGTGACCTGCTCTGAAGCCTCCCTGACAAATCTGGTTGGTTTGATTGTTAAAGATTAAAGGGATCTACATGGTTTGATAGTTAAGAAAATGCAAGGTACTTACATTTGGAGACAATGGCAACAGCTAACAGTGAATCTCCAATGAGAATAACATGTTGTAAATAGTTGTACTTTAAACTGCCCACTTACTTCCAAGAGAGTAAATGAGAATGAAAGTCTCAAGGGTAACTGATCAGCACCTCTACCTGGATATAAGATGCATATGATTCTTGTTGGCACGACAATGAGCATTAAGATAGGAAGGATACAGTGGAAGTTTGTGAGATGTTGGGTTACCAGCTTTCCTAAATTATTACGGAATATCACAGACAAGTTAGTTTGCCAGGATCAAGGAGAGAGAGAGCAGCATTAAGCTGAAAGTTTCTATTGTTTGCCCTATTCTGGAATGCAGATGGAAGCTTTTGCTTGGATTGGAAATACCAAATTCAAAAGGAATCAAAATGGGGCTGGAAGGTTTGCCTAGATTTAGCTAGCGGGAGAAGTCCCCAAGAAAATTTGCACCATGAAATATACTTCTGGTGTTAAAAAGTCTTCAGGCTGCAAAATAAAATGATTGGGAGTAAACCCTTCGGAATGAAGAATTGTTTTGGATTGAATTTGGGAGGATGACTGTGTCCTTAAAGAATGCACAATACATATCCGATAGCTTTTCTTTGCTTGCATTAAATGTTCTGTTTGTGGTTGGAAGTATATGTGCCCTACAAAAACTAGCCTGGATACTCCAAGAACCAGGTAGCCACTGCAGCAGTGCACTCTGAAATTGTGTGTTGGGATCAAGTAGATACCCAAACACAGCAGAGTCCATGGGAATTACCTGGAAAATTGATGATACCAACAAGAAATTTCCTACCTCTGGAACCCTTGAAAAAAATCCCTTAAAGTCTGAGAATTTGGATGGTTCCACTTCTGATAATTTACGAGTTACCCAGGAAATTTTAGATAATTAAAAGCCTACTTAAAATCCAGTGCAACTATCCAGTTGAGCCCCAACTTGTCACACATCCCTTCAACTGCACCTCCCCTAGGCATTCATACCTCCTGGACCCCTGACAACCAATTCTGTCCTGCCCCAAACTGATTAGAACATCCCCACCTGAAATATATCATTGATTTTCAGGGAAGATTTCTCTCCAGGAGGATCTCTTGCCACATCTTACTGAACATGCCTCATTCTTACCCCACACCTATGATATCATCCAATTCTAACTCAATGTTACCACTTGCTGTATGTGGAATGACTTTCACCACCAGAATGTCCCTGAATGGTCTGGCTTCTCTGGCATCTGTCCTAATTTTACAAGGTCATTGGGCACCCAGACAAGCACTGTCAGTCCAGATCTGCCCTACATCATTTCTGACAATTGCCCCAGACATGGCAGACCAGTGAAAAATGGCAGAGATAATGGGAACTGCAGATGCTGGAGAATCTGAGATAACAAGGTGTAGAGCTGGATGAACACAGCAGGCCAAGCAGCATCAGAGGAGCAGGAAGGCTGACGTTTCAGGCCTAGACCCTTCTTCAGAAATGGGGGAGAGGAAGGGGATTCTGAAATGAATAGGGAGAGAGGGGGGAGCGGATAGAAGATGGATAAAGGAGAAGATAGGTGGAGAGGAGACAGACAGGTCAAAGAGGCGGGGATGGAGCCAGTAAAGGTGAGTGTAGGTGGGCAGTTAGAGAGGAGATAGGTCAGTCCAGGGAGGACGGACAGGTCAAGGGGGTGGGATGAGGTTAGTAGGTAGGAGATGGGGGTGGGGCTTGAGGTGGGAGGAGGGGATAGATGGGAGGAAGGACAGGTTAGGGAGGCGGGGATGAGCTGGGCTGGTTTTGGGATGCAGTAGGGGGAGGGGAGATTTTGAAGCTTGTGAAGTCCACATTGATACCATTAGGCTGCAGGGTTCCCAAGCAGAATATGAGTTGCTGTTCCTGCAACGTTCAGGTGGCATCGTTGTGGCACTGAAGGAGGCCCAGGATGGACATGTCATCTGAGGAATGGGAGGGGGAGTTGAAATGGTTCGTGACTGAGAGGTGCAGTTGTTTAGTGCGAACCGAGCGTAGGTGTTCTGCAAAGCGGTCTCCAAGCCTCCGCTTGGTTTCCCCGATGTAGAGGAGGCCACAACGGGAACAGCGGATGCAGTCTACCACATTAGCAGATGTGCAGGTGAACATTGGGGCCTGGGATGCGGGTGAGGGGGGAGGTGTAGGGGCAGGTGTAGCAGTTCCTGCGGTTGCAGGGAAAAGTGCCGGGTGTGGTGGGGCTGGAGGGGAGGGTGGAGCAGACAAGGGAGTCACGGAGAGAGTGGTCCCTCTGGAAAGCAGATAAAGGTGGGGAGTGAAAAATGTCTTTGGTGGTGGGGTCGGATTGCAGATGGCGGAAGTGTCGGAGGATGATGCTTTGGATCTGGAGGTTGGTGGGGTGGTACGTGAGGACGAGGGGGATTCTGTTTTGGTTGTTACTGTTTTGGTGGGGAGGGGGTGTGAGGGATGAGTTGTGGGAAACGCGGGCGACACGGTCGAGGGCGTTCTCGACCACTGAGGGGGGGAGGTTGCAGTCCTTGAAAAACGAGGACATCTGAGATGTATGGGAGTGGAATGCCTCATCCTGGGAGCAGATGCGGTAGAGGCGAAGGAATTGGGAATAGGGGATGGCCTTTTTGCAGGAAGGTGGGTGGGAGGAGGTGTATTCTAGGTAGCTGTGGGAGTCGGTGGGCTTGAAATGGATACCGGTTTCTAGGTGGTTGCCAGAGATGGCATCTTGTTTTGTGGACAAGGACCTGGTGGATGAGATGATGCAGAGCCAGATGTCATCCTCCCCCAGGACCAGTAGAGGGTGCCATGACACCAGACCATGCCACCTGGGTCAGTGCAGTCTCAGCAATCTGGAGGAAGACACAGGTATGTAGGATGAATGTCAATGTCCTTCTCCCATTCTGCCAGATAAGTACCACCATCTTCTCACAGTCACTCTAGTTCTGCTACTGCACTCACCTCTCACCAAGGCTCATACTGTAGCAGTCTCATTATGACTTGCAATTTCTCTCATCCACCCCAACCCCCAACCCTCGGTTGGTCCTCTGTGCTGCTTGAGAAACCTCCCCACCTGCACCGTAAGTAACAGCTGTGCCACCCACTTCCATCTCCCTTAATGCCCGGCTCCGTCTCATTCCAGGAGGAAAACAGCCCTCAGCTGCATAGAAAGACTGAAGGTAGGTAGTGGGCTGTCTGACATTTGCATCCTAACCCCTTCTGAAAGAATCCTGACTCTGACCTTGACTCGACTGAGGACTGATGACGACCATGACGAGTAATGATTGGTGTGGCAGAAATATTCTCTAATTCATGGGGCATTGGCACCAGCACTTGGGAAAGGAAGATGGATGGGCTTGATTTGAACAATGCTGGGACCAGCGTTCAGGGTTGTAGATAGAGCTTTAAACTAAATAGCGGGTTGAGGATTCAATTGAAGGGAACTTTAGAAAAATCAAAAAGAATTGAGAGCGATATACAGTGTAGTGAATAGGTGATTGATAATCAAAGTACAACAGGAAGGGTATATATATGGAGTATATATGCAGAAATAAGAACTAGACAGGGTGATAATGGAAAAAAAAAGTAAAGTTTAAGGCTATTTTTCTGAATTTATGCAGAATTTGTTGCAAAATGATGAGTTGACTGCAGATGCAGAAATAAATGAATATGTCCTGTTAGATGTTATGGATATGTGACCGAAGTTGCAAACTCAATATTTAAGGGTATTCGATATTCTCGAAGAATAGGCAAAAAGGGAAAGGGGCTGGGAAAGCTTTGTTAATAAAGGAAAGTATCAGTGTGGTGGTGTGTGAATGGGAAGATCTTGTAACAGTCTTTATCATGAGGCATAACATATTTGACAAGTTTTTCAAGAAGATTTGTAACTCAGGTTGTGGATGAGATTGTAGACATGCTCGTTGAGCTGGTGGGTCTGGTTGCAGACATTTCGTCACCTTGCTATGTAACATTGTCAGTGTGCCTCCGGTGAAGCGTCGGTGTCTGTCCCGCTTCTTATTTATATGCCTCAGTTTGCTGGGGTGTTTGGTACCACCTCCGGTTCTGTTTCTCAGTGGTTTGTAAACAGGGTCTAATTCAATGTGTTTGTTGATGGAGTTGTGGTTAGAATACCAGACCTCTAGGAATTCCCTGGTGTGTCTCTGTTTGGCTTGTGTGATTATGGACATGTTGTCCCAGTCGAATTCTTGTTCCTCGTGAGACAGGCTAGTCTGGAGTTCCCTGTTGGTTTTGCCTTCTACCATTATGTCCAGGGCATCAGGGTGGCCTACAAACCAACAATCACCCTAGAACAGCTATTGATGAACATAAAGGATCCCATACCTAAAACCAGCAAAATTGGTATAATATACAAAATACCATGCAAGGACTGTGAGAAATACTACATAGGCCAAACCAGAAGAAAACTGACAATACGGACACATGAACACCAACTAGCCACCAAAAGACACGACCAATTCTCACTTGCCTCACTACACACGGACAACGAGGGACACGAATTCGACTGGGACAACATGTCCATAATCGCACAAGCCAAACAGAGATATGCCAGGGAATTCCTGGAGGCCTGGTATTCTAATCAGAACTCCATCAACAAATACATTGAATTAGACCCTGTGTACAAACCACTGAGAAAGAGAGCCAGAAGTAATACCAAACACCCCAACAAACTGAGGCATATAAATACTGGACATAATGGTAGAACGCAAAAACAACAGGGAACTCCAGACTAGCACATATAGAAAGACCACACATATGGACCAGATAATCAAATACACTAGCAACCACCAAATGCCCACAAAGTGAACTGCATCAGGACGTTATTTAAATGAGCCACAACACATTGCAGAACCCGGAACTATGCAAAGCAGAACAGGAGCTCGTATACGGAGTCTTCAAAAGGAATGAATACAGAGTCTTCAAAAGGAATGAATACCCGAAAAACACAATGCACTGTTACCTCCGAGACAGACCACAACAGGAATATACAACACAACCAGACTCTCTTATCACCTTGCGGTACATCAAGGACATTTCAGAGATGACCACAAGACTACTCAGACCCCTAGGTATCAGGGTAGCCCACGAGCCAACAACCACCCTACAACAGCTGCTGACAAACGTAAAGGATCCCATACCCAAAACTAGCAAAACCGGTATAATATACAAAATACCGTGCAAGGACTGTGAGAAACACTACATAGGTACGGACACATGAACACCAACTAGCCACCAAGAGACACGACCAATTCTCACTTGTTTCACTACACACAGACAACAAGGGACACGAATTTGCCTGAGACAATACATATATAATTGCGCAAGCTGAGAATTCCTGGAAGCTTGGTCTTCCGGCCAGAACTCCATCAACAAACACATTGAATTAGACCCTGCGTACAAATCACTGAGAAACAGAACTGGAACTGGTACCAAATTGGAACTGTAACAAACTGAGGCATATAAATAACAAGTGGGACAGAACACTGATGCTTCACCAGAGGCGCAATGACAATGTTACCTAGCAGGTTGATGAAACATTTGCAACCAGACCCACTGGCTCGGTGAGCAAGTCTACAACCTGTGTTTGACAAGCTAGTGGGACCACTCTCTGAGAACATGGAACACTGTAGACTTGGATCTGAGAGGGAAAGTACACACCCTCTGTTGATGACGTGAAGGTATGATTGTATGGCTGGAGAATGAAACTAGCTGGGTATCTCTTTCGGGAGTCAATACAGACATGATAGGCTGAATGGCCTTCTTTGATAGTATGAAATTCCATTATTCTGTGATGAAAGACAGATACCTCACCAGGACCTGTTTGCCTATATCTAATGGTTTTAAAGGAAGTTTCTGCAGAGATCGTGGAGACTTTGGTCAAAATATTCCAGAAGTCGTTGGATTCGAGGAGGGTTTCTGCTAAAGTGACACCCCTATTCAAGATGGGAGGAAATAGAAAACAGAAAATTATAGTATGTTAGCCTAACATCTTTCATTGGGAAAATGCTAGGTGCATTTTTAGGGAAGAAATTTCAGATCATTTAGAAAAGCTTCACACAATCAAATACAATCAACATGGTTCTGTGAAAGGGAAATAATATTTGACAAATTTGCTACAATTCTTTGAGGATATAACAAGCAGATTTAATAAAGGATGAATGTAATGTATTTGGATTTCCAGAAAGTATTCAATAAGCTGCCACAAAAAGGCTAAATGCACAAGATGTGAGTTCATGTTATTGGGAGTAAAGTATAAGCATGGAATGTGGATTGGTTAATACATAGAAGACAGTGAAACAGAATGAATGGATTTTCTTCAGGTTGGAAAGACACAACAAGTGAAGTGTCATGTCACTCAGTCCTTGGGACTCAATTATTTACTATGTATATCGATGACGTGGAGGAGGAGGCAGTTGTAATGTATTCAAATTTGCTAAAGTTATAAAATAGGTGGGAGGACCTGTGGTGATGAGGACATAAGGAACCTGCAAGGGGTTATCGATTGTTGAGTGAATGGGCAAAATCCTGGCAGATGGAGTTTAATGTACGAATGTGTGAGGTCATGCGCTTTGCTCGAAGAATCAAAACACAGGCTATTGTTTAAATGAAGAGACAATCCAAAAAGGTACAGCTCAGAGAGATCTGGATGTTCTAGTGCATGAAAAACAAAAGTGTAAGCATGCAGGTACAGCAAGTAACTAAGAAAACAAGTAGAATTCTGGCCTCCATTATGGGGTGGAGGGGAAGTAGTTGGGGTGGGTTTGGGGTTCAAAACCAGGGAAGTTTTGGCACAACTGTATAACACTTTGTTTAGGCTGCACAAGGAGTATTTTGTGCAGTTTTGATCCTCATATTTAAAAAAGGATATATTGGCATTGGAGGCTATTCAAAAGAGCTTCACTAAGCTGATTGAAGGGGTTGATTTATCAAGAATGGCAAAACAGATTAGGGTCATTATTCATAAGAGAAGGATGAGGGGTAATCTTATTGGAACATACAAGATTCTGAGGAGACTTGACAGTGGAAATGTGGAAAAGATGTTTCCCCTTGTTGGGGGCTGGAATCTTGGACGTAGGGACATGGTGCAGAATACGTGAATGCTCATTTAAAGCTGAGGGACAGAGGCATTTCTTCTCCCAGAGGACAGTGGATGTCTGAAATTCTCTACTCCGGAGAGCTGTGGAGGTTAGATTACTGGAAAAAAAATTAAAGAGGAGGTGGATAGATTTTGTAAATATCAGGGAGTTGTCAGTTATAAGGAGTTAGCATGAAAGAGGGCTTCAGGCTTGGGGTAGATCAGCGATAACCTTGTTGAATGGTAAGACAGACTTGAGGGGCCAAGTAACCCACTCTGTTCCTATTTTTATGTTGTTATGCTCTTGTGTAAGTTTCCTGACTTTGTGTTTGCTCTAATGGCAAAGCAGTAAGCAGAATTGTGTACCTGGTATCACTGTCTGAGGGGCAACATGTAAAAGGTAAAGTAAGGTAAGGCAATGCAGAGATGTTGTGATCATCCAGGTCAAATCAAAATGAGTAGGCACTAGGACAGTGAGCAAACAGCTGGAGATGCAGCCTGACCCAGTCCATGAGCTGAGTGCATGTTTCATTGTGCAAAGTGTCCATGCTGTAGCATTGAAATACAGAAGCATGCACTGAATGGATTGGAGATGTTCCATCAAGAGGATGGTACATGTTGAATGCCAATGTCCATGGACATGGCTTACATGTAGCCAGTGCCCAGGAAGAATGTCCTGAGATGTTATTGCATGGTGACCAACATTGAAGATCTTTGCAGCGAACAATGAGCTGACGTCACTAGATTCTCACTTTGACTTCCATGGTGAGAATTCCCAGTATCTTTTTTGCTCACTGCAGATGGTGAAATAGAAAGCTAAATATTAATAAGGTGAGATGCACTGTTGATAAGGACTTTGACAAGCAGGAGACACGGTGGTATAGTGATAATGTCACTGGGCTAGTAATCTAGAATCACAGGCTAATGTTCATGGTCTGAATGCAATTTGAATTCAATGAAAACAATTGGAATAAAAACAATCTAGTCTAATGTTAACCATTTAAAAACTGTCAATTGTCATAAAAACCCATCTGCTTCACTAATGAGATAACACGGTGTAGAGCTGGATGAACACAGCAGGCCAAGCAGCATCAGAGGAGCAGGAAAGCTGACGTTTTGGGTCGAGACCCTTCTTCAGAAATGGGGGAGGGGAAGGGGATTCTGAAATAAATAGGGAGAGAGGGGGAGGCGGATAGAAGATGGATAAAGGAGAAGATAGGTGGAGAGGAGACAGACAAGCCAAAGAGGCAGGGTTGGAGCCAGTAAAGGTGAATGTAGGTGGGGAGTTAGGGAGGGGATATGATGGTCCAGGAAGGACGGACAGGTCAAGGAGGCGGGATGAGGTTAGTGGGTAGGAGATGGGGGTGGGCATTGAGGTGGGAGGAATGGTTAGGGAGGCGGGGACGAGCTGGGCTGGTTTTGGGATGCGGTTGGGGGAGAGGAGATTTTGAAGCTTGTGAAGTCCACATTGATACCTTTGGGCTGCAGGGTTCCCAAGCAAATATGAGATGCTGTTCCTGCAGCTTTCGGGTGGCATCATTGTGGCAACGCAGGAGGCCCAGGATGGACATGTCGTCCAAGGAGTGGGAGGGGGAGTTGAAATGGTTCGTGACTGGGAGGTGTAGTTGTTTGTTGCGAACTGAGTGTAGGTGTTCCGCAAAGCGGTCTCCAAGCCTCCGCTTGGTTTCCCTGATGTAGAGGAGGCCACAACGGGAACAGTGGATACAGTATACCACATTAGCAGATGTGCAGGTGAACATCTGTTTGATGTGGAAGGTCTTCTTAGGGCCTGGGATGGGGGTGAGGGGGGAGGTGTAGGGGCAGGTGTAGCATTTGCTCCGGTTGCAGGGAAAAGTGCCGGGTGTGGTGGGGCTGGAGGGGAGTGTGGAGCGGACAAGGGAGTCATGGAGAGAGTGGTCCCTCTGGAAAGCAGATAGGGGTGGGGAGTGAAAAATGTCTTTGGTGGTGGGGTCGGATTGCAGATGGTGGAAGTGTCAGAGGATGATGCGTTGGATCTGGAGGTTGGTGGGGTGGTACATGAGGACGAGCGGGATTCTGTTTTGGTTGTTATTGCGGGGAGGGGGTGTGATGGATAAGTTGTGGGAAATGCGGGAGACATGGTCGAGGGCGTTCTCGACCACTGAGGGGGGAAAGTTGCGGTCCTTGAAAAACGAGGACATCTGAGATGTACGGGAGTGGAATGCCTTATCCTGGGAGCAGATGCGGTGGAGGCGAAGGAATTGGGAGTAGGGGATGGCCTTTTTGCAGGAAGGTGGGTGAGAGGAGGTGTATTCTAGGTCGGCCATCCACTATTCCCAATTCCTTCGCCTTCGCCTCATCTGCTCCCGAGATGAGGCATTCCACTCCCAGACATCCCAGATGTCCTTGTTTTTCAGAGACCGCAAATTCCCCTCCACAGTGGTCGAAAATGCCCTCGACCGTGTCTCTCACATTTCCCGCAACTCATCCCTCACACCCCCTCCCCACAATAACAACCAAAACAGAATCCCCCTCGTCCTCATGTACCACCCCACCAATCTCCGAATCCAACGCATCATCCTCCGACACTTCCGCCATCTGCAATCCGACCCCACCACCAAAGACATTTCTCCCTCCCCACCCTCATCTGCTTTCCGGAGGGACCACTCTCTCCGTGACTCCCTTGTCCGCTCCACACTCCCCTCCAGCCCCACCACACCCGGCACTTTTCCCCGCAACCGGAGCAAATGCTACACCTGCCCCTACACCTCCCCCCTCACCCCCATCCCAGGCCCTAAGAAGACCTTCCACATCAAACAGATGTTCACCTGCACATCTGCTAATGTGGTATACTGTATCCGCTGTTCCCGTTGTGGCCTCCTCTACATCGGGGAAACCAAGCAGAGGCTTGGGGACCGCTTTGCGGAACACCTACGCTCAGTTCGCAACAAACAACTACACCTCCCAGTCGCGAACCATTTCAACTCCCCCTCCCACTCCTTGGACGACATGTCCATCCTGGGCCTCCTGCATTGCCACAATGATGCCACCCGAAAGCTGCAGGAACAGCATCTCATATTTTGCTTGGGAACCCTGCAGCCCAAAGGTATCAATGTGGACTTCACAAGCTTCAAAATCTCCCCTTCCCCGAAAGCATCCCAAAACCAGCCCAGCTCGTCCCCACCTCCATAACCATTCCTCCCAACTCAAGCCCCACCCCCATCTCCTACCCACTAACCTTATCCCGCCTCCTTGACCTGTCCGTCCTTCCTGGACCATCATATCCCCTCCCTAACTCCCCACCTACATTCACCTTTACTGGCTCCAACCCGCCTCTTTGACCTGTCTGTCTCTTCTCCACCTATCTTCTCCTTTATCCATCTTCTATCCGCCTCCCCCTCTCTCCCTATTTATTTCAGAATCCCCTTCCCCTCCCCCATTTCTGAAGAAGGGTCTCGACCCAAAACGTCAGCTTTCCTGCTCCTCTGATGCTGCTTGGCCTGCTGTGTTCATCCAGCTCTACACCGTGTTATCGCAGATTCTCCAGCATCGGCAGTTCCTACAATCTCTGCTTCACTAATGCCCTTAAGGAAATCTGCTGCCCTTGCCTGGTTTGCCCTACAAGTGACACCAGACCCACAGCAATGTGATTGACTCTTACCTACTTTCTGGGCAATTAGGGATGGGCATAAGTGCTGGGCTAGCCAGCGACATCCCATGAACGAATAAAAAAAATGTTCCCCTCAATAGGCAACTCGCCACTGTCTCGTGAGAATCTCGCCTCATTGACTGGAACTAGGTGAAAAGATGTAGCAAGTTATTCCTGAGGCTGAAAGAGACCTTGCTGGACTTCACACACCATTCTGCCACATTTCTCACCATAGCCCATGTTGTTCAGGATTCCACTTACAGTGTTTTGTCAAATGCTTTTAGCCTATTACAATAAACATTTTAAAACACAAAACCTTGTTGTGTCAACATTTGGCTCTGTAATGTAAAATCAGATTCCTTTTTACAAGTTATTGGCCTCTATGGGGATTGTAACACACTCAATAATTTAGCGGCAGTTGTTTGAATGGCTACTTTAAAAGTTAATGTCTTATTTATAACTGAAGGATGCATGCCAACACAGTTATGAAAGCTTTTTTTTGGGCAGCTTTCTTACAATTAATTGACAAATTTAGCTGGAAAAAGCTCTGTATCATATTGATGATTTTAGCAGCCAGTTGTACCATGTTGGAATCCAACTAAGCACAATTTGCAGTTTAATTTTCCTGACATTGTACAGACATGATGGATGGATTGTACAGGCAGACTGAAGTCATGATAGATATAAAGTAAATCCCTAAGATGCTGCTTTCCCAGCAATGCCATATTTCCCAACTATCTTATTCCAGAGGGAGGTCAATGAGTGAGTCAAGGCAAAAAGGAATTCCACCTTGAATTTCCACATGAAAGGAAGTTGCAATCATTGTTACAAGACACTTGCTTCAGGGAGGAAATGTTAGTGGAAGCATTGTACATTACATTTTATTCTTCTGAGGATTTGAAAGCTGCCTGCCAGATTCTACTTCATTAAAGATAATAAATGATGGATCTTAACATCTGTTTAGTTCTAGATAAAGAAAAATTAAGAGTCTGTTGTTGATCAAGATGGAGTTATTGTCTGAATATCTGAAAAAAAAGATTGCTATGAACAAAATTAGTTCAGCGAATATCTTTTGAAGTTGAAGGTTTTAGTGACATTGTTCACAAGAGCATTATTGCGTTGGTTCCATTCAATATAATTGCGTGAAAATGATGTCGGCAATTGGATGTTATCATTTCCTGGTCACAAAGGTGGTGTCATTGGGAATTTAAGAATTTAGGGAGCTTAAGAACTCCAGTTCCAGTATGGATGACCATGTTTACTCATGCAAAGAGGGAATGCTAAAGCTAGTTGAATAATTGATTAGACCACATTTAGAATATTAGTGGTCTTTTGACTTTGGGCAATAGTGTGAAATGGGTGATTATCAGATCAGTCAACTTGTTTATATTATCATTGGAAGTCAAAACTATTTTCAGTTCAGGTGCTTTGTTTTGGGAAAGATATCAAGGCCTGGGTGCAGATGAGAGTCTGTCATTCTGAAATCATGAGGGGAGACTAGTGATGCTGGGATATTTTTTATTATGAAAGCAAGTAAGAGTTAAGAGTAGAACTAATTGACCTATTTAGGACAATAAACAGTTTTGGTAAGGTTAATAAAGTAAAAATACTTTCATTGATCAGTGAATTTGTTTTCATGACAGGAAGCCAGTGTCCAGCAAGGTTCCACAAGGATCTGTATAGAGGCTCTTGCTGTTTTTGGTTTATATAAATGATTTAGACTTGAACAAGGGAGGGTTGGTTAGTAAGATCATGGATGATATAAAAAGTGGTGCGGTGATAATTAGTGACGAGGATAACGTTAGATCACAGAAGGATATAGATGAGCTGGTCAGATGGGCTGATCTGTAGCAAATGGAATTCAATCTAGATAAGTGTCAGGTGATGCACTTGGGCAGGACAGACAAGGCAAGGAAATACACGATGAACGGAAGGACCCTGTGAAGTCCTGAAGATCAGAGGGATCCTGGTGTGTATGTCCACCTGTCTCTTTAGGTAGCAGGATAGGTGGATAAAGTGGTTAAGAAGCCTTATGGGATACTTGCCTTTATTAGTCAAGCCATAAAGTTTAAGAGCAGGAACATTATGCTGGAACTGTATAAGATGTTGGTTAGGCCACAGCTAGAATATTGTGTACAGTTCTGGAATCCACATTATAGGAGGGATGTGATAGCGCTGGAGGGAGTACAGAGGAGATTTACTAGGAAGTTACCTGGGCTGGAAAGGTTAAGTTATGAAGAGAGATTGGACAGACTGGGGATGCCTTCCTTGGAGCAGTGGAAACTGAGAGGATATACGATTGAGATGTATAAAATCATGAAGGACATTGATAAGGAAGACAGGAAGGAACATCTCCCCTTGCTGGAGAGTTTAATGAACAGAAGGCATAGACTTAAGCAAGGGGCAGTAAGTTTAGAGTGGATGTAAGGAAAAAAGTGTTTTCACTCAGGTGTCTTTTTTTTTCTAGATGGAATGGGTTTGGAAGATGCTGTCTAAGGATCTTTGGTGAATTTCTGCAGTGCACCTTATAGATAGTACAGATTGCTGCTACTGAGCATCATTGTGGAGTGACTGAATGCTCGGGGATGTGATGCCAATCAAGCGAGCTCTTTTGTATCGGTTGGTGTCAAGCTTCTTGAGCATTTATTAGAGCTGCACTCAGCGATGCAAGTAGGGAGTGTTCCATCACAGTTATTACTTATGTTTTGTAGATGGTTGATAGGGGAGTTACTCACTGCAATATTCCTAGCCTCTGACCTGTTCTTGTAGCCATATGACTAATCTAGTTCAGTTTCTGGTCAATGGCAACGCCGAGGATATTGATAGTGGCGAATTCAGTGATGGTATCACTTTTGAAATGTCAAGGTGCAGTGGTTAGATAGTCTTATTGGAGATGGTTATTACTTGGCATTTATGTGGTGTGAACATTACTTGTCCAGGTCTTGATGCATTTGGACATGGATTGCTTCAGTATCTGAGGAATTGCAAATGTTGCTGACCATTGTGCAATCATTGATGAACGGTCCACTTCTAACCTTATGATGGAATGGAGGTACTAATTTTTACTGGTACAGACTCAATGGGCTGACTGGCCATTTTCTATGTTATAGGTCTCAATGACTCTATGACAAGTGTCAGACTATCCTTAAGAGAAAGAAGAGACAGGTTAGGAGAAGTTCATCTTTGGAACACATGACAAGGTATTTGATAAGGTACCACACGTACACTACTAAATAAGATAGGAGCACATGGTATTGAGGATAATATATTATCATGCATAGAAGATTGGCTAACTAATAGAAGACTATTAGAATTACCTCAACTGATGGAATTGGATTAAGCACAGCATTTTCAGTATGGCAACCTAGATGGAGAGCCACAGAGATTGTTGCTGGGGCCACAATTATTTATAATATATATTAAGAACTTGGATGAGGAAGTGAACGGACTGCTGTCAAAGTGCAGGTGATACAAAAATAGGCAAGGAGACAAATAGTGAGGATGACACAAAGAGTCTACAGAGGGATATGGACCGGTTAGGTGAGTGGTAAAATCTTCTCTCATGGAACATAAAGTGGGAAAATGTGAGGTTATACACATTGGCAGGAAGACGAAAGAGCTGAATGTTGCTCAAGCGGAGGAAGATTTCAGAAGGCCACAGCACTGAGGGATTTGAGGGTACTTGTGCATAAATCACAAGGAAGCTATCATTCATATCAGTTGGTAATAGGAAAGGCAAGTGGATTGATCCTTTTTACTTTGAAGGGAATGGAGTGCAAAAATTGTCAGAATCATAAAGTTGTATTGCACAGAAACAGACCCTTCAATCCAACTCATTCACGTTGACCAGATTTCCTAAGTTAATCAAGCCCCATTTGCTAGCATTTGACTCATATCCCTCTAAATGCTTCCTATCATGTACCCATCCAGATGCCTTTTGAAAGTTGTAATTCTACCAACCTCCACCACTTCCTCTGGCAGCTCATTCCGTACATACATCTCCATCTGTGTGAAAAAGTTGCTCCTTCGGTCCCTTTTAAATCTTTCTCCTCTCACTTTAGACCTATGCCCTCTAGTTATGGACTCCCCTACCTTGGGAAAAAGACCTTAGTTATTCACCTTATCCATGCCCCTCATGATTTTATAAGCCTTTATAAAGTCACCCTTTAACCTCCAATGCACCAGGGAAAAATAGCCCCAGCCTACTCAGCCTCTCCTCATAACTCAAACCCTCCAACCCTGTAACATCTTTGTAAATCTTTTCTGAACCATTTCAGGTTTAACAACATCTTTCCTACAGCAAGGAGACAAGAATTAAACACAGCACTCTAAAAGTGGCCTAAGTAATATTCTATACAGCTACAACAGACATTCCAACTCCTATATTCAATCCACTGACAATAAAGGCAAGTGTACCAAATCCCTTCTTCACTATCCTGGCTACCTGCGACTCCACCTTCAAGAAACTATGAACCTGCACCCCAAGGTCTCTGTTTGGCAACACTCCCTAGGACCCTACCATTAAGTGTATAAGTTCTGCCCTGATTTGCCTTACCAAAATGCAACACTTCACCTTTATCTAGATTAAACTCCATCTGCTGC
>NW_025968443.1:0-25000 GCF_021869965.1 Rhincodon typus | reverse complement strand
TAGACTCTGGAACAGTCCCTGCAAATTGGAGGGTGGCTAATGTCACTCCAATATTCAAAAAGGGAGGTAGAGAGAAAACAGGGAATTATAGACCAGTGTGCCTAACATTGGTAGTGGGGAAAATTCTCAAATCCATTATCAGTGACTTTATAACAGAGAATTTAGAAAGCAGTGGCAGGATCAGACAGAGCCAGCATGGATTTATGAAAGGGAATCATGGTTGACAAATCTGTTGGATTTCTATGAAGATGTAACTAGTAAAGTTTACAAGTGGGAGCCAGTTGATGTGGTATATTTGGACTTGCAGAAAGCGTTTGACAAAGTCCCACATCAGAGATTATTGTGCAAGATTAAAGAGCATGGGATTAGGGGAAGTGTATTGAGATTGATAGGAGACTGGTTGGCAGAGAGGAAACAAAGAGTTGGAATTAATGGTTCCTTTTCCAATTGGCAGGCAGTTACTAGTGGGGTGCCACATGGATCGGTGCTGGGACCCCAGCTGTTCACAATATATATTAATGATTTGGATGAGGGAACAAAATGTAACATCTCAAAGTTTGCAGATGATACCAAGTTGGGTGAACTGTGACAAAGGTGTAGAGATCCTTCAGCATGATCTGGACAGGTTGGGAGAGTGGAAAAATCAATGGCAGATGCAGTATAATTTGGATAAATGTGAGGTTATTCACTTTGGAAGCAAAAACAAGAAGGCAGATTACTACCTGAATGGCTGTAAATTGGGAGAGGGGAGTGTGCAGTGGGTCCTGGGTGTCCTTGTGGACCAATCGCTGAAGGTAAGCTGCAGGTACAGCAGGCGGTAAAGAAGGCAAATGGTATGTTGGCCTTCATTGCAAGAGGTTTTGAGTACAGGAGCTGGGATGTGTTGTTGCAGTTGTACAGGGCCTTGGTGAGGGCACACCTAAAATATTGTGTGCAATTTTAGTCTCCTTTCTGAGGAAGGATGCTCTTGCTCTTGAGGGAGTGCAGCGCAGGTTTACCAGGCTGATTCTAGGGATGACGGGTCTGACGTATAAGGAGAGATTGATTAGGTTGGGATTGTTTTTGCTGGAGTTCAGACAAATGAGGGGGAGATCTCGTAGAGACTTATTAGATTCTAACAGTACTGGACAGGGTAGATACAGGATAGATGTTCCTGATAGTGGGTGTGTCCAGAACCAGGAGTCACAGTCTGAGGATTCAGGGTACACCATTTAGGACGGTGATGAGGAGACATTTCTTCACCCAAAGAGTGGTGAGCTTGTGGAATTCATTATCACAGGAAGTAGTTGATGCCAGAACATTGAAAGAATTAGATATAGCACTTCGGGGAAATGGGATCAAAGGTTATGGGGAGAAAGCAGGATTAGGCTATTAAGTTGGACGATCAGCCATGATCGTGAAGAATGGCGGAGCAGGCTCGAAGGGCCAAATGGCCTCCTACTGCTCCTATCTTCTTTGTTTCTATGTGAGGCAATGTTCAATTTGGAGTTGACTGGTTGCTTGGTTGGACCCAGGTTCTTTCTGGGTGTCTTTGGGCTGTAGAACAATTTGTTTCAGCAATTCTGAATGTAGTTTTTCTGGTCTATTGACAGATAATTGGAAAGACTAACTTTACAGAGAAAGGGTAGAGAGAAAGATTGATGCAGCTGACATCAATTCCTTGCACATTCTCGCCTTTTCAGTGTCCATTTTTCTCATTTTTAGTCAATAGCCCAAAGAGTTAAATGGTGGGTCCGATACCATGAACTGCTACTTTGTGAAATAAGCTTTTTTGTGGAACTTGTCAAATGCCTTTAAACAGGCTCCCTTTATCCTCGTTGCATGTTACTCCATCAATAAATTGGTTGAATAGGATTTCCCTTTCACAAAACCAGATTGCTACCAGATTGCTTAGAGGTTTTCCAAGTGCTTAATTACAACCTTCTTAATGATCGATTCTGACATGATCCCCGTGACAGATGTCAAGCTGAATGGTTATAATTTCCTGTTTTCTGCTTTCCTTCCTTCTTGAATAGAGAGGTTATATTTGCTACTTTCCAATCTAATGAACCTTTCTATAATCTAACAAATTTTGGAAAATTAACACCAATGCATCTACCATCTCATTAGCCACCTCTCCAGTCTGGACTGCTACGAAAACACTACTAACTATACCATAGTAGGCCAGCCAGCATCAGAGGAGCAGGAAAGCTGCTGTTTCAGGTCGGGATACTTTTTCAGAAATTTCTGAAGAAGGGTCCTGACCTGAAACATCAGCTTTCCTGCTCCTCTGATGCTGCCTGTCCTGCTGTGTTCCTCCAGCTCCACAGTGTTATCTCTGACTCCAGCATCGGCAGTTCTTACTATCTCTCACTAACTATACCATTCCGACTTTCCCATACTAGGCCCACAGCCTTGAATGTTATGACATGTCAAGTGCTCATTCAAGTGGTTTTTAAAGAATGTAAGGGTTACCCACCTCAGCTACTCTGCCAGGCAGTGCATTCCAGACCACCACCACCCTCTGGGTGAAAAGGTTGTTCCTCAAACTCCTGTTAAACCTTGTGCCTTTCACTTTAAAATTATGCCCCCTTGTTCTTCATCTTTTGACGAAGAGGGATAGCTGTTTTCTACCCATTCTCTCTAAGCCCCTCATAATCTTATACACCTCCGTCATGTCCACCTCAGCCTTTTATGCTGCTAAGAAAACAACTTAAACATATCCAAACTCTCTTCACAGCTTAACTGTTCCATCGCAAGCAACATCTTGGTGAATCTTTTTTATATTCCTTTCAATGCAATCACATCCTTCCCATGGTGCAGTGACCAGAACTGCTCACAGTACTCCAAGGGTGGTCTAACCAATGTCCTGTACAGCTCTAATACAACCTCGCTGCTCTTATTATCCATACTGTTATTGATAAAGGCAAATATCTTATACGCCTTCTTAACTACCCTACCAAGCTGTTCTGCTACGTTCAGAAATCTATGGACAAAGTCAGATACCACACAATACCAGGTTATAGTCTGACAGGTTTACTTGAAATCACAAGCTTTCGGAGCACTGCTCCTTTATCATGTGCAGTGAGAGAGAAACACACAGTCACAGAGTTTACAGGCAGAGAGATCAAAAGATCAAACAACTGGTGTGAGTGGAGTGTCAGATGATAAATCTCTGCAGGTGACCAAGAGTGTTAGACAGTGAGTAAAGAGTCAACAGCTGAATAACCAGCGATAGGATGACCTATAATCTGATTAAATGAGGCAGAGAGATAATCACAAAAAATTAAAAATAAGGTGGTGCTGGAGGCAAACTAAATGACTGGAATAACATGATAGGTATAAGAGTTACATGCCGAGGCTTTACCCAAAGTAACAACTAATTCAAAACTGTACAAACTAATTAAGGCAGAGAGATCATACCAATTTATCAAGATGATGGTGTCAAAACAGGACAGTGAGGAAGATTTTACAGATACAGAACAGTGTGGTGGGATCACATGTAGTGCAACATGAAGCCAAGATCACAGTTGAGGCTGCCTTCATTGGTGTCGAACTTGGCTGTCAGTTTCTGCTCAGTGATTCTGCATTGTTGTGTATCTCGAAGGCCACCTTGGAGGACACTTACCTGAAGATCAGAGACTGAATGTCTTTGACTGTTGGTGTTCTCCAACTGGGAGGGAACATTCCTTTCTGGTGATTGTTGCGCAGTGTCCATTCATCCATTTTTGTACCTTCTGTGTAGTTTCACCAATATACCATGCCTCAGGGCATCCTTGCCTGCAGCATATGAGATAGACAACATTGGGTGAGTCACATGAGTATCTGCCGTGTACGTGGTGGGTGGTGTACCCACGTGTGATGGTAGTGTCCATGTCGATGATCTGACATGTCTTGCAGAGGTTGCCATGACAGGATTGTGTGGCATTATGGTCGATGAAGGCTGGATAGTTTGCTGCGAACAGTGGTCTGTTTAAGGTTTGGTGGTTTTTTTGAAGGTGAGAAATGGATGCGTAGGGAAGATCTTGGCGAGATGCTCATCGCCATTGGTGACATGTTGAAGGCTGCAAAGAATATGGTGTAATTTCTCTGCTCTGGGGAAGTACTGAATCTGCTCAGATTAGGAGGAACGCGATGGACATGTAAAGGTTTTGAATGATGCCCTCATAAGGATGGGATACGATGCTCAACTCATCAATCACCAATTCTGATGTGCCACCATGAAAAATCGCAAAGACCTCCCCGTAAGATGGACACAGGATATGACCTATAGGATACCCTTTGTTGTCCAGTACTTTGTCAGAGTGGAGAAACTATGCCGTGTTATTCGCAGCCTTCAATGTGTCATTGACGATGATGAGCATTGTGCCAGGATGAATGGTTGAATGGACACCGCTCAACAATCACCAGACAGGGGTGTTCCCTCCCAGTCGGGGAATACTTCAGCAGTCAAGGGCATTCAGCCTCCGATCTTCAGGTAGGCATCCTTCAAGGCGGACTTTGAGATACACAACAATGCAGAAACACCGAGCAGAGACTGATAGCCAAGTTCCATACCCATGAGGATGGCTTCAACCGTGACCTTGGGTTCATGTTGTGCTACATGTGACCCCACCACACTGTTTTGTATCTGTAAAATCTTCCTCGCTGTCCTATTTTGACAGCAACACCTTGATAAATTGTTATGATCTCTGTACCTTAATTAGTTTGTACAGTTTTGGATTACTTATTAGTTTGGTTAGACCCTCCGCATGCGACTCTTATACCTATCATGTTATTCGTAACTTATTTTGTCTCCAGCACCACCTTATTTCTAATTTTCTCGTAATTATCTCTGCCTCGCTTAAGTGGATTATTGGTTATCCCTTCGCTGGTTATTCAGCTGTTGACACTTTATTCACTGTCTAACACTCTTGGTTACCTGCACAGATTTATCATCTGACACTCCACTCACACCAGTCGTTTGATCTTTTGATCTCTCTGCCTATAAACTCTGTGTTCTGTGTGTTTCTCTTTCACTGCACCTGGCATAGGAGCTGTGCTCCGAAAGCTTGAGATTTCAAATAAACATGTTTGGCTCTAACCTGGTGTTGTGTGACTTTGACTTTGTCCAACACTGACATCTCCACATTCAGAAATCTGTGGACAAGCATCCCAAGATCCATCTGTTCCTTGAGCTTCCTCGTGTCCTGCCATTCATTGAGTACTGAGATAGTAGGAACTGCCGATGCTGGAGAATCTGAGATAACAAGGTGTAGAGCTGGATGAACACAGCAGGCCAAGCAGCATCAGAGAAGCAGGAAAGCTGACGTTTCGGGTCTGGACCCTTCTTCAGAAAATGAGTTGAGTACTCCCTTGTTTTGTTATTTCCTCCAATGTGCATCACTGCACATTTATCAGTGTTTAACTCCATCTGCCACTGCTCTGCCCATCTGACAAATCAGATTATATCAAATTATATCTTCCTGTAACCTAACACTTTTTCCCTCACTGTCAATCACCTGGCCAATCTGTAAAATCCAATGCTGCAATCCTGGAAATATTACATTTATCCCTGCGTCCAAATTATTGATATAAATTGTGAACAGCTGAGGGTGAAGCACTGATTCTCCCTGTACTCTACTAGTCACTTGCCTGCCAACTTGAAAATGACGCATTGATTTGTATTTGACCATTAGCCAGTTCTCAATCCATGCCAATAAATCCCTCAATGATATCCAGAAGCATCTTGTGCCGCAATGGTAATGTCTCTACGTCTGCACTAGAAGGCTAGGGTTCAAGTCCCACGTGCCTGGAGCTGCTCTAAATCTGTCCGAACATTAAAAGATAATGTTTCTATCCTCCCAATCCCACCTGTTGTAATTTTGTTTACTCATCTCTGAGACCTGATGAAAAGATTTCCGAAAATCTAAGTACTCCACACCCTGATCAATTTGCCCAGCGATGCGCACACGGTCCGCGCTGATCAACCCACCCATCAATAGGCGGGGCTAGCGAGGAGGGCGGAGCTACCTCCGCGTTAATAAGAAGGGCAGAGGCCAGCCGGCAGAAATAGGCGGGGCTAGTTGGGAAGGCGTGGTTAATAGTGGGCGGGGGTGGGTAAATAGGGCGGGGCTAATGGGGACGGTGGGACAAACGAGACGGGGATGCGCCGTAAAGGGTGGGGCTAACCAAGAGGGTGGGTCACTGCAACGCTGCCCCGCCCCATAGGATTGTCCCGCCCAGGGAAACGGCCAATCAAAGTCGCAGCCATGGAGTCCCGCCCCTAGCGTGCTGTGACGTACAGGTCACGTTACGTAAATACGTCATCGCGCTGCCGGGCGGCTTCTCCCAGCGGCGGCGATGGAGGCGGACGCGGATTTGGGCATCGGCGGTAGCCCAGCACCCGGTGATCCGGGGCCAGGCGATAGCCTGGATCACGGGGCATCTGGGCCCCAGGACAGCCCGACACCCGGGGATTCCGGTTCTGGTAGCATTGTGGCACCCGGCCCCGGTGGCAGACGAACACCTGGGGATCCGGGGCCCCTGCTCACGGCCACTGGAGAGCCGAGGCCTGCCGTCCCAGGTTCTCCATTCTCTGCACCATCTCCTGCGCAGTCCCCGGCCCCAGGCAGCCAACGGCTCCTGTTTGTGGATGACCTCGTGTCTGGCACCTACAAGGGGGCCTTGAGGCACGGCATCGTCGGTTTAATTCACGGCGAGGTCAGTAGCGGTGAGAGCTCGGACACGGACGAGGAGGGCACCGGCCGGGAGCGACCCCTCAAGAAAGGTTATGTCCGGGTGCAGTGGTATCCAGAGGGTGGCAAGCAGGACGTGAAGGAAATCAAGGTGAGATTGGCATGATGCTGAGAGAGGGACTGCTGAGGTATCGGTGAAACACTGAAAGAATGTTTGTTTTCTCTTGAAGCAAAATGTAGAACTAAGGGATAGTAGGAACTCGGGGAGGTTGTTTTAAACAGACAGTCCTTTTAAAATGGGATGAAGGAACATTTGTCTGTGAGGGTTGAATGCCTGGAATTCCCTTCCTGAAAAGGCAGCGGATGCACCATTTTTAAATTTTTAAAAGGCAGAGGTTTTTGATTACGAAGGGATACGCAGGAATGTAGGGTTGAGGTTAAAATCAGATCAGCCATGACTTGGAAGAGCTGAATGGCTGTGTGTAGTTCCATGTTCATGTGGTCTTTGACATGGTTGGTGGGGTATATATGGTAATTCAGCTGTGCTGAATACCCTTCTACCTGTGCATTGAAATCCTAATTTTTCTCCTTTTTTTAAAATCCCAGGCTAGACGGGTCCACTTTGTTCTGGTTTGAATGAGACCATGTTCTCTGCCTCCCTGCCCAATTTTTGTAAAGCGATCATCACTGAGAAAAATTTCACAACTTCCCCTGACAAAGGATTTCGGCCCAAAACATTGACTTTCCTGCTTGGATGCTGTCTGACCTGTGCTTTTCCAGCTTCACACCTATAGAGTTTTACACTTTTCTAGTGGTCGCTGTTGTGCCCCAGTTTTGTTGATTTTCCATTCGTGAAATGTTGTACGTGTACGATCATGTGCAGAAACCTTGGTGGATGGTGAGTTACCGTTGACCAGAAACTTAACTGATCTGTTCACATGTGTTCTGTGGCTGAATGATGAAGTTTAAGACTGAGTATTGTGCAGTAATTGACACACCTTCTGAGTCCTGAAGCTTGACAACCAGTTGTAAATAGAAGCCAGGAGTGACACTATTGGGTATTTGCATACTAATGATGCTATAAGGTCAACACTGTCTAGGGCAAAGCAGTCTGCTTGATCAGAGGCCATCAGCCATCTTAAACAACTGCTCCTTTCACCATGGGTGTGGTGTGACTGCAGTATCTCCCAAGTATAAGATTTACTGCAGCAACTGTGTAAGATATTTTTTAAAATTGACTTTCCCATGGGACAGCAGTGTCATTGGGATGTTTTACCATGGTAGGCAGAGGAACCTAAACTGAGTTCATTAATTTGTGACTGAAACTACTGTATTGTTGTAAAAGCTGATCTGCTTTTTGGAGCTGGAAATCTGCTCTGACCTGGTCTGGCCTGTGATTCCAGGTTCAGCGATGTGGTTGACTCTTAACTGCTGTCTGCCTTAGCAACGCACTCAGCTGTGTAAAACCAATATGGCAAAGTTGATCAATCTCCCCATCTATCCAATGGAATTTAGGAATGTGCAACAAATGTTGATGTTGCCAGTGATACCCATCACATCCCAAGAACAATTAAACCTTCCACCACTGTAGAAACCTGAAATCAGCAATTGTTTGGGAGAACCATAACCTCTCTGTCCAGCTCACTGTTCCAGGAGCTGAGCACCTGGAATTTCCCAGTGTTCTACCTTTCAGTTGCCCCTATTGGCATCTTCCTCCAGAATGTGTATTCACTCAGAATCAAAGCTCTTGGAGTCCATGAGCTTTTAGTGGATGATTGAGTTTGGATTTGAGAGAATTTTTTGTGTTGTCATGTCTTGGATCTTATTCCTTCAACAATGTCTCCTCAAGCCTCTCTGTATAAAAATTGTCCTCTTGTTTTCATTACCTTCACCTCCAGCAACAAGTCAAAGGAGGTTGTGGTATCTTTTTCTATCACTAAGATTGAGACTATCTGATCGGCAGTGTCTGTTGTGTTCCTCCCTTCCTGTACTATACTGGGTCAAACCTCCTTGAAAGCTTATTCCTGCCCTAGTTTTACTCCTTGGGTTCTGTCCCTATCCCCTTTCAAGTTTTCCATCACTACCCCTCTTCAAACTGACACTCGACCACTTTGACCTTACAAACTGCTCCCCCATCCAACGTTGTCTTATGAAGCAATTGAGCAACCTGGGACCTTTTCTCATTGGAGGTTAGAAATACTGATAGGGTAAATGCTAAGCACATTCTCACTGCATTGGGGATTGTAGAGATAAGGGGCACAGCTTCAGAATGAAGCATCTCCAATCTAGGATGAGGGTGAATTCTTCCCTAATATTGTGAATTTCCATTAAGGGCTGTGGAAGTTTAATCATTGAATATATTCGATACTGAGTTGTGGATATCCTAAACCATAGGGGAATTGAGCTTTATAGGGACCAGGTGATCAGTGGAATTGAGACCAGATCAGCTATGGTTTTATTAAGCAAGCTTGAGGGACTGTGGATTACTTTCCTGTTTCTTATTCTGGTATTCTTTCTAGAATCCTTGAATGAGGTTACCATTTTCCAAATTCATATCCAACTTTCCTAGAACACTACATCTCTCCACCTAGATCTCTGCCCTGTCATGGTGTTGAGATAGCTGCTGTCAAATCACAAATGAGACCATACGAGTGTGATTGAACTTTCTTTCCTTGTCCTTTTCAACGTGCTGCAGTCTTTGATATCGTTGATCATGCCATTGTTCTCCACTGCCTTCGTACCTTGAAAGAATATTGTTGAGCCAGTTGGAATTTTGCAACAGAAAAGCTTCATAGACGCCATCACTGAGAACAGTTCTCTGCTTTTTGGGTTTTTAAAAGTTGAGCTCAGATTCACAAACTGCATTGGATTGATTTTCAGCGATCATTCTCTGGGTCATTCGTCCATTAATATGGCTACTATCCTCCCAAGCCCATGATCTCTAGTGATTTAAAAGGGCCTGATTTATCCCTTGCTGTACCACTTTTCTGTTCAGATTGAACACTGCTTCATTTGTAATGCCATCATTGAGTGATGTCTTTTTGGAAACAATCATACAGAAAATTTCAATACATTCTAGAATACCTGATTTCATTGGTATTAATATTGTCTGTAGTGGCTGCGCTTTTAAACAACAGCTAACTTGACATGAATTTCTGATGTTCTCTCTTTTACTACTTCTAATTTCCAGATAATTGGCAACTGTCGGTGTATTTTGGGATGGATATCATTCCAATTCTGGGGCCTTGTACTTTACGGCAATTGGTGTTACCAGTCATTTCCCATTGAATGTTAACCTCCCTTGCGGGCTCTTTGACATCTTCCAGTCCCACTTTCACTTAATTCTGTGAAATGGATGCAATATAGTAGGCGTCTCTGTTCCCTTGCTGTCAAGTATGTAATTATACTTGAATTTTGCTGTTCTGGTGCATGCATGCATATTATAAGTGTGACTGTTTCCTTTCATTCTGTCTGATAGTCTACTGTAGTATATTTACTTTGATTAATCCATGTTTGTTATTTTGTACCCACATACAATACGCTGCTAATGTTCTTTCCTGATCCTTCTGTGATGTGTGCTGATTAGTACTTTGAGTAACCATTAGCTGTTGTTGGTGAAATCATTATGGTGGAAATGAAGAAATTAAATTCTGAATTTCAGCAGGCAGCACTGCTATATTACTCTAAAATAAATGCTTTGAAATTTCGCATTGCTTGGAATAAAGACAAGGCTGCATCAGACGTTCCGTGTAAATATATCTGATGCAACATATTCCCTCTGGGATAATGCAAATGGTTCTCAGAGTGATGTAATGGAAAATGCTCAATCTATCTTATTGAGGTAATATGCTGATTTTGAGTTATTTTTTATAGAATTACTGTACTCATGAATGTCTGTCTTCTAAGACTCTTTAACAGTCACCTTTTGACCAATCTTTGGGTTGTATGTCGTAATATCTGCCTCTTCCTTTGGTTTGGTGTCAGTTGTTTTCTGATTCTGTTCTTGTAAAGCACATTGGAATGTTTTACTGCATTAAATGCTGCCTGGCCTGCTGTGTTCTTCCAGCCTACTGTTTGTCTGCCTTGGATTCCAGCATCTGCAGTTTTTTGTCTCTAACTGTGTAATGTTGATCTGGTTTCCACATGTGTTCTTGTACCTAGACTGTAAACGAGAAAACATTGTGCTATGAATGGATAGAGATAGCAGCACATAATACAGTTGATTTTTATATTCCTGATTCCGTGCCACTTGCTGGAGATCACAGGCTTGAGCAGCCTTGCACCATTTTAGAAAACATTGAGCTCAGAAATAATGATACTGAAAGCAACCTTTTTGGAGATAACTTGAACTCCTGTCCTGTGATACTAATTTAAGTCTGTTAATATGATGTAATTGCTTTGCTGATTTTATTAGAAAATTTTGTAGGATAAATGTGGGGAATAGGTTAAGATTTCTCAATTTGCAACTACTTTGCAAATTGATAGTAAACAATTAATACTGGCTATCTTAATCGATTAAAATTGGCATCCTGACCTCACATTAGAAGTTAATGCAATCTATTTTTAGAAGTAGTTTCAAATATACTCCCATAACATTCTGATTTTGGACTTTGTCTGTACATCTGACAGTGGTCTTGTCTTAATAGTGAATGAAAATCTGTTTTCTGACTTACTGAAGCATTTGCTCATTGCCCTTTCCTCAGCATTCTTCTGTGGAAGATAGCTGTCAAACATGCTAACACTTGGCATATTTGCTTTATTAGAATTTGAGTATTACTAGCAAGACCAGCAGCTGTTGCCCATGCGAAAATTGGTGGCAAGCTGTTGGCTTGAATCATTGGTGAGCATGTCATGCAGGTATGTCACAGTGCTGTTAGAGTAAGACCGCAAATTTTGACCCAGTCAGTGAATGAACAGCACCATAACTCCTAGCTGGGATGGTGAATGACTTGATGGGAGCTTGCAGGTAGTGGTATTCCTAGGAGTTTTCTACCTTGTCCTCTTAAGAAGTATGAATTACTGGTTTAAAATGTGCTGTCAAAGGAGCCAGCAGTTACTGCAGTACGTCTTGTATTTGGTACAAGCTGTTGCTGCTTTGTAGTGGTGATTGGGGTCAGGGGGTGAGTGGTGAATATTAATATTAATCAGTATTAGTATGGCTACTGGGTTTCATATGGTGCTGAGCTTGAATATGTTTTGAGTTGTGCTCATCTGGACAAGTAGTGACATTCCCTTCACACTCCTGATTTGGAAGTCAGGAGGTGCGTGACTTGCAGAGTTCCAAGCCTCTAATTGGCTCTTTGCAGCCAGTGTTTGTATGACTGATCCAGTTGTGTTTCAGGCTAATGGTTTTGATGGAGAATTTGGTGATATTGACACTGTTGAATGACATGGAAAGCAGTTAGATTCCCTTGTAGGAAATTATAATTGCTTGGTGCTTGAGTAATGCAAATGTTATTTAGCCCAAATTTGAATGTTGTTCATTGCAATCATCAGTGTACGTGTCCGCTTCTGACCTTGTTGAATAGAAGGTCATTAATAAAATAGTTGGGCCTGAGAACCTGGAGAGTTTTTCTCACGATTTCCATTTACTTCGGTTTTTCCCTAGCTTACTGATGCCAGTATCAGTCAGATATTGCTTTGTTGAGGGTAGATGCTTTTTATCTCACTTCTGGAATTCAGCTGATTTGTCATTTGGACAAGGTTGGGCCAAGTGGCTCTTGCGGAACCTAAAGTGACAATCAATGTTTACTTAAATTATGCAATCCATTGCTTTACTTTCCAGAATTGCAGTATCTTTGGTTTGTGATTGAGTGGAGGTGGTGCTTGTTTTGCTGTGTGCTGACCCAGCTCTGCTGCATTGAGGAAAGCTGCTAAGCAGATGTGCCACTGTTGTGCAGTGCAGGTTAGAGGAGGAGCCTCTTAATCGCACCAGAAGATTGATTCTTCTGTCAGTTGCTGGATGCAGCATTAAAAGCTGTCACAGCAAAGGGATCCAATTTTTGGGCCAGATGGTTTAGCTTATTGCATTGACATTTCCTTTCATCTTGTACTATTGCAAAAACATAAGCAGATTTGTTTAACAGGGTGCAAAGAAGTCAAATGATGTAATGTTAAGCCATAGTGTGATGACTTAAAGAATCCAGTAGAATGTAAGATAGTCAGGTGTGATGCGTTTAGTAGCTGAAATGTAGGTAATATTCTAAATAAGATTGTGGCTGAATTAAGGCCAACCACATGTAATTCACGTTGCTGATCACTTTGCTTACAGTTTATACAAATATTGCTGTAACAGTCTCTTGTAAATTTACGGTTGGTTTGTTATTCTCTGGAATGGTATTGGGTTGGATGTTGGCAGCACTGCTGTTCCTGGTATTGACCTAGTATGGTAGGTAATACAGTGTAGTGGGCTACAGCATTTCTGAGCAGTGGGCACAGTTGGAGGCTTGTAGGAGTGGAGAGGCCCCCCCCCCCCACAAAAAAAGGCCCAATGCCCCTAGCCTTGGCTGTGGTTCTTCTCCTTCTCTGCTACCACTTGCTTTCCTGACTTCTTGTTGCATCTCCAATCACCGGATTTTTCTCTTTGGTGTTTGCGAATAGGTTCAACATGTGAAAGTGATTTGAAAGGATGCTGAATCTACCAAACCTATCTATGGGTGTGACTTTTTTCTAGTTATCTCCATGAATTCATTTTCCTGGGTGTTTTGGAGTATTTTGGGGATGAAGTCATCTGCCTCCTATATGCACCCTGGTCTTCAGGAATATCTTTTGAAATCTTTGGTTATCTTTCAAAATATTAATGCATCCATTACCTCTATAGCTGCCATCTTCAACACTGGTGTGAGCTCATGTGGTCCAGTGGATTTTAAAAAAAGCTTTCAGCTCAGTCAATTTTGAGTACTAGCACAAGCCAAACAGACATGCCAGGGAATTCCTGGAGGTCTGGCATTCCAATCGGAACTCCATCAAACACATTGAATTAGACCCTGTGTACAAACCACTGAAAAACAGAACTGGAAGTGATACCAACCACCCCAGAAAACAGACATTTAAATAACAAGCGGGACAGAACACCGACGCTTCACCAGAGACGTGCTGATAATGTTACCTGGCAGATGAAATGTCTGCAATCAAACCCACCGGCTCAGCGAGCAAGTCTACAATCTGACCTTCCCTTGAGGATCAGCATCAGGTTAGAAGTGGTGTTCAGCACCATTTGCAACTCCTCGGATACTGAAGCAGTCGATGTTCAAATGCAACAAGATCTGGACACCATCCAGACTTGGACTGACAAGTGGCAAGTAACATTCACAGCACACAAATGCCAGGCTATGACCATCACCGCAAACAGAAAATCTAAACACCGCCCCTTGACATTCAATGGAGTTATCATCACTGAATCCCGCAGTATCAACATTCTGGGGTTATTGACCAGAAATGAACTGGTCTGCAGTGGCTACAAGAGCACGTCAGAGGCTAGGCATAGTGATGTTACACCCCAAAGCCTGTCCACCACCTACAAGGCACAAGTCAGGAGTTGATGGAATAATTCCCACTTGTCTGGATGAGTGCAGCTCTAATAACACTCAAGAAGCTTGACCCCATCCAGGAGTAAACAGCCCACATGGTTGGCACTGCATCTCCAAGCATGCACTCTTCCACTGACGGTCAGTAGCAGGAGTGTGTACAATCTGTAAGATGCGATCCAGAAATTCACCAAAGATTATATAAATGATTTGAATGTGAATATAGGTATGTTTAGTAAGTTTGCAGATGATGCCAAATTTGGTGATTATAGTGGTCTGTCAAGAAGATTACCTTTAGTGTACAATGGGTCTTGATCAGATGGGCTGATGGACCGAGGACTGGTAGGTGGTGTTTAATTAAATATGAGGTGCTACGTTTTGGGAGGGCCAATCAGGGCCGAACCTATATACTTAATGGTAGTGCGCTGGGGAATGTTGCTGAATAAAGACCTTGGGACGCAGGTTCATAGTTCCTTGAAAGTGGATTTCCAGGTGGACTGGTTAGTGAAGAAGCTTGGTAAGCTTGCCTTTTTTTTTTTTGGACAATGCATTGAGTATAGGAGTTGGGAGGTCGTGGTGTGGCTGTACAGACATTGGTTTAGCCACTTTTGGAATACTGAGTTCAGTTCGGGTCTCCTTCCTTTAGGAAGGATGTTGTGAAACCTGAAAGGGTTCAGGAAAGAATGTTGAGGATGTTGCCAGGGTTGGAGGGTTTGAGCTGTAGGGAGAAGGTGAATAGGTTGGGGCCATTTTCTCTGGAGTGTCGGAGGCTGAGGGGTGACGTTGCGGATGTTTATAAAATCATGACGGGCACTGATAGGGTAAATAGTCTAGGTCTTATTCCCAGGGTAGGGGTGTCCGAAACAAGAGGTCATAGGTATAAGATGAGAGAGGAAAGATTTAAAAGGGACCTAAGCGGCAATGCTTTCACTCAGTGGGTGGTACATGTATGGAATGAGCTGCCAGAGGAAGTAGTGGAGGCTGGTACAATTAGATCATTTAAAAGGCATTTGGATGGGTACATGAATAGGAAGGGTTGAGAGGGATATGGGCCAAATGGGACAGGATTAATTTACCATATCTGGTCAGCATGGATAAGTTGGGCCAAAAGGGTCTGTTTTCGTGCTGGACATCTGGCTGTACCCTCGGACAGCACCTTCCAAACCCACGACCACTTTGATCTGAAAGTACAAGAGCAGCAGATGCACGGGAACACCACTGCCTTCAAGCTCCCCTCCAAGCCACTCACTATTCTGACTTGGAAACGTATCTCCGTTCCTTCACTGCTGGGTGAAAATCCTGGAATTCTATCTCTGGCATTGTGGGTTAACCCACTGCCGGTGGACTGCAGCAGTTCAAGAAGGCAGTTCAGCACCACCTTCTTGAGGGCAAGTAGGCATGAGCAGAGATGCCCACATCCCACAGATCAATAAAAAAACATACAGCTCATTGTGTTTCATGTTGGTACTAATAGAAGATTGTCTGGCTAACTGGAAAAAGAGTATGCATAAATGGGTCTTTTTTTCAGGTTGTTGAGATGTAACTCTGGAAACGGTGCTGGGATCTCCACTATTTACAATTTAAATAAATGACTTTGAAACAACAGGAAAGGTTGCCAAATTTACTGCTGATACAAAGAAAGGTGTGAAGAGGGCATATAGAGGTTTCAAAAAGTATAGTAAATCCAAGAACTGTGGATGCTGGACATCTGAAATGCACAAAGACTGAGGTTGTTGGAGAGATTCCGTGTGTCTGGCAGCATCTGTGGAAAGAGACCAGAGTTGACTTTGAGTCCAGTATCCTTTCAACATTGCCTCTGGTTTTTCCCCTTTGTGGGTTGTACCAGGCCTCTTGAGTGGTCAAAGATTTGGCAAATGGTGTGTAAGGTGGGAAAATGTTAAGTATATTAACTAAACTGTGAGCGATTTCAAAGCTTTAAGATCCCAAAGGATCTGGGTGTCCTTGTGCGTGAATCACAAAAAGTTAGTATTCAGGTACAGCGAGTAATTAGGAAAGCAAGTAGAATATTCTTTATTGTGATGGGAATTTAAGATAAAAGTAGAGGGAAGAAAAACAAAAAGCTGTGGATGCTGGAAATCATAAAATCAAAAATTGCTGGAAAAAGTCAGCAGGTCAGGCAGTGCCTGTGGAGAGAAAATAGAGTTCATGTTTTGGGTCCAGTGACCCTTCAGAACTGATTGTAGCTGGGAAAATGTTGAGATATATGATTTGAATGGGAGGGTGGTGCTGGTGGTGAGTAAAGGATTAGTCAAAATGGAGTACAGCGACAGAGAGAGTTGGGCACACAAGAATGGGTAAAAGTCAGTCTGAAAGAATGAATAGCTGCCAAAAGGTATTATTGGCTGACAGTTGGTTGTTTTATGGTAGCAGCTGGTGTGTGGGGCTTGGGGTAAGGACATGGGAGAAGGTGCTGAGGCCCCAACATTATTGAACTCCACATTAAGTCCAGCAGATTGCATTTCCCAAGCGGAAAATGAGATGGTGTTCTAACAGCTAGCACACAGCTTTGCTGGGGTATAAAAGTGAAGGATTTTTTTCAGGTTCTCTCGTTGGGACATGGGCATCACTGGTTGGCCTGCATTTCATTGCCTGTCCCTAGTTGCCCTTGAGAACGTGGTGTCCATGTGGTGCTGGTAGACTGAGTGCATTTAGGGAGGAAGTTCCAGGATTTTGAACCAGAGACTGTGAAGGAGTGGTGATGTACTTCCAAATCAGGATGGTGGTGTTCCCAGTGCCTGCTACCATTCTCCTAGATGAGTGGTCATGGGTTTGGATCTTCAGAATTGGGGAGGAGGTGTTGGCTTGAGAGGAAAAGTGGGATCGATGAAGCTTGTATCTGCTGGAGTTTAGAAGAATAAGAGGTGACTTGATTGAAACATAACCTTTGGGGGTTCTTGATATGTCAGCTATCCAAATGTGCTGACAACACGAAAATAGGCAGCATTGTAGTCAGTGTTGACAATAGCATAAATTTACAGAAGGATATTGAAAGCTGTGGCTGGCAGACTTTAATATAAGCGAGTATGAGGTTATCCATTTCTGGCTGAGAAAGGATTGATCAGGTTATTTTTTAGATGGCAAAACGTTAAATGCAATGGATGTCCAATAAGATTTGAAGGTTCAGGTGCATAGCTCTTTAAAATGCCGCGAGCAGATGCAGAAAATAGTAAAGAAAGCTAATGGGATGCTGGCCTTCATATCTGAAGGACTGGAGTATAGGGATGCAGGTGTTTTGCTGCAATTGTACAAAATGCAAGTTAGACCCCATTTAGAGCACTTTAAGCAGATATTAGGAAGGTTGATTTGGCTCTAGAGCATGATCAATGTGGGTTTGTTGGAATGATGCCTGGGCTTCAGGGGTTAGTTTGAGGAGAGATTAGACAAAGGCCTTTATTCTCTTGAATTGAGAATGTTAAGGAGTGATCTAATCAAGATTTTCTGGATATTAACTGGGAAAGACAAGGTAGATAAAGAGAACTATTTCTACTGGTTAAAGATTCTAGAGCCAGGGAGCGTAGTTAAAGAATTAGGGCCAGGCCATTCAGGAGAGATTTAGAAACCACTTCTCCGCAGAGTATTGGAGGTTTGGAATTGAATTGCTAATTCAGTTGTCAAATTTAAATTTAAATTTGAGACACAAATATTTATAAAGCAAAGGTATAAAGGGATATGGGCCCATGGCAGGCAAAAGGATTTAGGCTACAGATTAGCCATGATTTTGAATGGCAGAACAGACTCAAGGGGCTGAATGGCCTACTCCTGTTCCCATGACAGAGTAGATGTGGAGTGGATATTTCTCTCCTGGGAGGAACTAGAAGTATGGGGTTTTTACTTTGTATAAAAAAAAATTACACTTTAGGTTTCTTTTCCTGAAAAGTTGGTAGCACGATCTTTGAACATTTTAATTGAGGTAAATAAATTCTTGTTAGCAAGGGGATGAAAGCTTATCAGGGGTATGTGGGAATGTGGAGTTGAAGTTAGTCAAACTAGATGTCATTTTTATGAATGCAGAGCAGACTTGAGGGGCTGAATGACCTACTCTTCAAAATCACTTGTTTGTATGAGAGAAAACTTGTAATGAATTGGAAGAGGGCACTAAAAGGTATAATATATAGATAATGTATAGACTTTGAATAATTGTTGTATTATTTGCAGTAGCCATGCAATCCCTCAAAGCACAAAAACCCCTAAAATGACAGTTATCTTTGGCTAACAAAGGAAATGAGGATTATACAAGACATAGAGAAAAGGTATTTTAAGTTGTCATGATTTGTAATACTGAAGTCTGAAGGTTTGGAGGATTTCAGACTACAACAAAGGACCACGAAACTAATGAAAGAAAGGGTGAACAAACATTAGAACGGACTGTAAGAGCTTTTCTAGTTATCTGGAAGCAAAATATTTAGCTAAGGCAAGTATGGGTCCTTTACAGGCTGAGGCAGGAGGATGTATGATAGGAACTGGAGAAATGGCAGAGAAGTTAAATGATTGCTTAGTGTCTGTCTAGCCAGGTTCTCTGTTGTTATCCACTTGACATCTGTCGTATGCATCTTTTGCCTGTTTAATTTTGCTTTCTATACATCATTTATTTGTCCTGCCATGTTTATAGAAATTTTGTGATTGCACTTAGACTTTTGTTCCAATAAACACAAGATTTTTTCTTTATAGTTAAATTCAAATCAAAGATTGGCAACTAATTTTTGGCCCTCTTATTCGATTGTTCCTTGTCGTTTTCAGTATGAAAATGAGTTTATTTTAAAAGGAACCAATTTAGGCAGGCTTTCTTGAATTGACTGAGAACAAAATGTTGGCTATCACAGCTGCTCAGGCAGCATTCTTGGAGAGAAAGCAAGCTAATATTTTGAGCCTACATGATTTCTGATCATCTGAGCTGAAGTGAAGATCTGAAGAGTCATCTTGACTTGAAGCATTGGCTTGCTGCTTCATGGATGCTGCCTGACCTCCTGTGATCACCAGCCTTATTTGTTTTCAGTACAGATTCCAGCATCTGCAGTAATATTCTCCTTTTTTGAATTGACAGTAAGTTTATTAAATGCTAAATGCAAGAAAAAATGTTTTTTATTTCCAACGTGAGCATGAAAGTCCAAAAAGTGTGAAAGTTTGAGGTTTTTGTCTTAGGAATATAACAGTCTCTGACCCTTCACGAAAAGTGGTTACTTGAACATTGCAGTTGTTGCACTAGAGGTTACCACATGTGCTGACATTGGTAATTCAAGTCAGTTCAAAATTGTTGTGTAGGTTGATCAAGATATTGTTCTAATTTCATTTGATTGTGGCTGAAATCCAACATTCAGGGTGAGAAGAGTTTTTTGTTGTCCTATTTCCTTTTGTCTATCTTGCTAGTGAGAGTCTCCTTATCTGAACCATGGTGACTGAGGGATAATTCTTTGGCTGTGAATGAATCAGTTAGCTGAGTTGACCAGACAACTGGTTTGTGTTTTTTCCTATTCATTTGTGGAATGTGGGCATCACTGGCTGGCCAGCATTTCTTGCCCATCCCTAGTTGCACTTGAGAAGGTGGTGGTGAGCTGCTCTCTTGAACCGCTGCAGTCCACCAACTATAGGTTGACACGCAATGCTATTAGGGAGGGAATTCCAGGGTTTTGATCCAGCGACTGTAAAGGAATGGCAATATATTTCCAAGTCAGGATGGTGAGTAGCTTGGAGGGGAACCTGGAAGTGGTGGTGTTCCCATGTATCTGCTGCCCACGTCCTTCTGGATGGAAGTGGTCGTGGGTTTGGAAGATGCTGTCTGAGGATCTTTGGTGAATTTCTGCAGTGCATTGGGACTCTAGAGCTTAGATCTGATTTGTTGGTTGTGGGATTGCTTAGCTCTGTCTATCACTTGCTCCTAATGCTGTTTGGCATATACGTAGTCCTGTTTGGTGGCTTCACGAGGTTGATACCTCATCTTCAGGTATGCCTGGTGCTGCTCCTGGCATGTCCTCCTGCACACTCCATTGAACCTGGCTTGATGGTAATTGTTAAAAGGGTGATTTGCTGGGCCATGAGGTTATAGATTGTGCTGGAGTACAATTCTGCTGCTCTTGGATGCACAGTCTTCAGTTGCTAGATCTGTGCAAAGTCTGTCCCATTTAGCATGGTGATAGTGCCACACAACATGATGGAGGTTATTCTCAATGTGAAGGTGGGACTTTGTCTCCACAAGGACTATGCAATGGTCACTCTTAGCGATACTGTCATGGACACATGCATCTGCAGCTGGCAGATTGGTAAGGATGAGGTCAAGTATGTTTTTCCCTCTTGTTCGTTCCCATACCACCTGCCACAGCTATGTCCTTTAGGAGCCGACCAGCTTGATCAATAGTACTGCTACTGAGTCACTCTTGGTGGTGGACATTGAAATCCTCCACCCAGAATACATTTTTGTGCCTTACCGTCCTCAGTGCTTCCTCCAAGTGTTGCTCAACATAGAGGAGTACTGATTCATCAGCTGAGGGAGGGCGGTATTTGGTAATCAGGAGATTTCCTTGCCCATGTTTAACCTGAAGCCATGAGACTTCATGGAGTCTGGAGTTAATATTGAGGACTCCTACAGCAGCACCCTCCTGACTGTATCACACTGTACCATCACCACCTCTTGCTGGTGAGACAGAACATATCCAGGAATGGTGATGGTGTCTGGGACATTGCCTGTAAGGCATGATTCCGTGAATATGACAATATCAGGCTGTTGCTTGACTATGCTGTGAGACCGCTCTTCCAGTTTTGGCACAAGCCCCCAGATGTTACTGAGGAGGACTTTGTAGGGTCGACAGGGCCGCTTCTGCCTTTGTCTTTTCCACTGCCTCGGTTGATGCTAGGTGGTCTGGCGGTTTCATTTCTTTGAGACTTTGTAGCGATTGGTACAACTGTTCAACATGGAGGACTATGGATTCATCATGGCTTGCCATTTCAGTGGGCAGTTGAGAGTGAACCACGTTGCTGTGGGTCTGGAGTCACATGTAGGCCAGCCAGGTGAGGGTAGCAGATTTCCTTCCCTGAAAGACACGAGTGAACCAGATGGGTTTTTTCCATCCATCGGCACTGATTTCATGGTGTTTTTGTTTTAACTATTGAATTTAAATTCCACCCTCTGCTGTGTTGGGATTCAAACCTGTGTCCCCAGACCATTAGCTGGGTTTCTGGATTAATAGTGTAGCAATAATATCACTAGGCTATCACAAGACTGTCAGACGTATTGCCTCACTCCAGTAGAATTGACATTGGCTTTTTAACTGCTGTCCTCTGTATTCTTTAGTTGAAAATACAATGTCGGCAGTAGTGGGTGGCCTGCCATTGAGCAGGGTGTCCCAAGACCACAGTTCAGTCTGTTTGATGTTCCCTCTCTTCCTTTTGAGAGGCAGTTATTTGAAGTTCTCTTTGGATCTTTAGGTGTGACATTCCACAGGTCACTCTCTCCAGGCAGCCACTTGGTTTACATTTGAGGCATTTTTGGCTTTATCAGCCCTTCTTTTCTTTGAAATTGTGATTTCAAATAAATTGAGTTTAAAAAATGTCATTAGTACTTGGGGATTCTGACCTGTGATTGTGGTCTTTCTGCCCTTCACACTATGTATCTTTCTCAGTCTAATAGTTAGATTATTGAATAACTAAAATTGTCATTGCTACTTTATAGTTGTTTATTTCCTTACAAATTTGTTCCTCTGTCCTTTCTTGCGAGCTGGTACCCTGTATTCTACAATTATTCATTCTACAATTCTGCCTATCAAATTATGAAGGGAATAGCTAAGCTAGAAGCAGGCAGGTTGTTTCCACTTGTGGGTGAAACTAAAACTGGGGGGCATTGCCTCAAAATAAGGCGGAGCAAATTTAGGACCAAGTTGAGAAGGAACTTCTTCACTCAAAGGGTTGTGAATCTGTGGAATTCCCTGCCTAGAGAAGCGTTTGAGGCTACCTCGTTAAATGTTTTTAAGGCTAAGATAGAGTTTTGAATAGTAAATGAATGGAGTGTTATGGTGAGCGGATGGTAAGTGGGGCTGTGTCTGTGAAAAGATCAGCCATGATCTTGTTGAATGGCGGAGTAGGCTCGAGGGGCTAGATGGCCCACTCTGTTGATATTTCTTATGTTCTTATTATGTCCCCTTTTGTTTTAGTTCCTTAGCTCTAACCATGTAGACTTTGCCATGGACATCTCTGGGACATCTCTCTCCATCATTGTTCTCTTAATCTATGTTACCGCCCCCTACGTTTTCTTCCTTCTCTATCTTTCCTGAACACTTAAATTGAGCGACTTCCATTGCCATGTGATTAAATTCAAATAGTCAAACTTTCACAGTGTCAATAAATGATGCTGATGTAGCAGGGCAGTCTGTACAAACTGGTGTATAAAAGCTGTGCACAGCAGAATTCATTGGTGAATGTTTGGTTAACTGTATGAGGTCAAAATGTGCTTATTCAATAGATAAGTAAAGTCTAGAATTCTTCTGTTAATGATTTTACAATTTTGGTGATTGTCATTGAGAATGCAGAAATTCTATGAACAGCATGACTATTATTGGCTGAAGTCATGTGTATAGTTAGCATTTACAGTAATTAACTCTGTTTCTCTATTGCCTTTGTAATAAAAAATAATTGTAGGCTTATCACGGGTATTACAAAAACAAAGTATGACACCAGCTCACATGAGATAATAGAACTGATGACCAAAAGCTTGGTTAGACTTGTGTCTTAAAGGCAAAATGGAAGATGGCAAGATTAGGGAAGGAATTCCAGAACTTGTGGCCCAGGCAGCTAAACATGGAGCCACCAACAATATTATAACTAAAATTGAGTTGCTCAAAATGAGAATTGGAGGAGGGTTGTAGGACTGGAGATTAGAGATGGAGAAGAGTTGGACTTCAGAAGAATTTGAGAAGGAGAATTTTAAAATTGAAGTGTTTCTTTACTGGTTGTCTGTGTAGGTCAGTGAGCATGGGGATATGATGGTGATTGGGATTCGGTGTGAGTTATTGCATAGACACCAGAGTTACCGAGGGTAGAATGTGGGAACTCAGCTTGGACTCAAGTCCATATGTACCAAAATATGCATGAGGGTCTCAGCAGTGATGTGCTGATTCAGGAGCCGAGTAAGGTTGTGGTGATGGGAACAAGCAATCCTTGTAATGGTATGATCAGAAATTATTGTGTTCAGATTTGACACAAATAGCCTATTTCAACCTCTTCTTCTCAAGAAGACAGATGAAATAGGTGGCTAGTAAACAGTTTGTGGTAGGTACTAAAGAGAATAGCTTCGGTTTACCCAGTATTTAATTGGAAGAAAGTATTGCAGTTTTTGAGGTGCTTCCATTTTTTTTTTTTGAGGAATCCTATCTAAAGGATTGTGAAAATTGTTCATTTGGAGCACTTGAGGGAAGCCTGGATGTTTTTTTTATTTCAGGGGTCACACTGAGACTTGTGGCGAAAATCCAGCAATAAGGGTGAGAACAAGTGTCCTTTTATTGCCCTGTTTCCTTTTTGTCTAATTTGTTGCACTACTGAATAGAATTCCATCAAATCTGTGGTTGTTAGGAGTTGTGGATTGTTTCATACTATTTGGAGCTCACATGGGGTCTAGCCTGTGAAGATCTATAACCCCAGCTTGGTCTTTGCCACTTTCCTGAGGAAACCCTTTTAAGAATCCTGTGTAGGAGCTGTGAAACAAACTGCTTTCTCCTTGTAAGATTTCTAGAGGAATTTCTTTTGACGTCTCCTGAACAAACTACATTTGAAGATCCTACTGACAATTGCCTATGAGCCCAATAACTTGGATACGTTCAATTTTTGATGGTGCAGTCTTTGAAATGAAATTTTCTAATCATCATGCTGCGATTTCTAAAATTTGGGAATGAGAGGATGTGACTTAATTCTGACTTTAATCTGGAAAATGTGCTCTACTTCAGACCCATAATTGTTACAGCCATTTGGCCCATGTCTGCTGGCTTTCTGATTTTAAGTATTTTGTTTAGTGCCACTCATTTGCCTCCTTCCTGTATCCTGCATGTTCTTCCCATTCAGATAATAATCAAATTCCTCCTTTAACAACTTTTCGCCACCCTGAGTGCATTGCATACCTCAACCACTTGCTGTGTGAAAAATATTTTTTCTTGTTTTACCAGTTTTATTAAATCTGTGCCTTGTTCTCAATCCTCCTCCCAAATCAGAACCATGTTATCCCTCTACTCATGATTTGAAATAACAAGGAAAATAGTCCTCACTTTAACCAGATGTGAGCAAGTAGATGAAGATCACTCAACATTTTATTTTTAAGTAATGAGGTACTGTTAGCTCACTGAACCAGTTGTTCAGTGGTGTGCAGACGTTTCGTTACCCTTCTAGGCAACATCATCAGTGCGACCTCTAATCGAAACAAAGGTGTTCTGCTTCCTTACGGATTTATATGATCCCCTGGTGTGATGGTCTTGTTGCTTCCGGTTCTGTTGTTTTAGCAGCGGTCTGTAGATGGGGTCTATTTCTGTGTTTGTTAATGGAATCCCATGGCTTGCAGAAATTTCCTTGCATGTCTGGTATTCGCTTGTCCCAGTCGAACTCGTGGCCGTCATTGTCTGTGTGTATTGAGACAAGTGAATATTGGTCGTGTCTTTTCGCCGTCAGCTGATGTTTGTGTATCTGTCGGTTTCCTCCCCGTTTGTCCAATGTGATGTTTATTGCATTCGCTGTATAGTATTCTGACTATTGCATTGGTCTTGTTGACTCTCGGTATGGAGTCTTTAGTCTTTGATAACATTTGGCACAATGTTGCTGTATGTTTGTGTA
>NW_025968442.1:3684-25000 GCF_021869965.1 Rhincodon typus | reverse complement strand
GGTGGGCCAAATGCTGGCAAATGGGACTAGATTAATTTAGGGTATCTGGTTGGCATGGGCGAGTTGGACTGAAGGATCTGTTTCCACGCTGTGCATCTGTTACTCTCTTTATCACTGTGAATAGTATTCCTGTTATATTTGAGATTCCAGTTATGTTGACCCTACATAATGTCCATGCATGAACTAAATCAGAATTTGCCTTTTACCCATATTCCTGACTCTTTTGTTGTTTTGCTTCGTATTTACCCTTTTAATAAAAGCTGTTATATAATCAATATTCTCTGCCCCTATCAGACAGTGTATTTCAAATCCTAACCACATGTTGCATAAGGTTTTTCTTCTGGTTATTCTACCAATTGTTTTGATTACCTTTCTTCTTTATTCAGAGTTGATTGATTTTTTGGAATTTTCTACCCTTGAAGCTGTGGGTGCTCAGTAATTGAATACCTTCAAAACTCTGATAGCATTTCAGACTCTAATGGAATCAAAGGATGGAGATTGAGAGCTAAAATGGAGTAAATGTAAAGGAATAACTGTGATCTTAAATGAGAAGTTCTATTCGTTCCCCTTGTATTATGTGAGCTGTGTTGTTTGGCTATTAACCCTTCAGCCGTTCAAAATGGTTTGTCGTTATTTATCCCATGTAAGTACTTCATGATTTTTCAAACGTCTCTATCGAAATCTCCTTTTAGACTTCAAGGAGAGTGGTTCTAGTTTCTTCAAACTCAACCCTGAAAGTTTTTTAGTAAATCTCTTCAGTGCTTCACTCAAGCCTTCAACTGTTTCCTAACGTATGCTCAGAATGATGCATCTTATGCTGTATCTAGGCATTTTCTTAAACAATAGGTTTAGGATCATTTCCCAGCTTATGTAGTCTGCTCCTCATTAAACTGCTTTGTTAACTAGTCCTGCCACTTCAAAGGTGTGTGTAATACATTCCCAAGTATTTGTTTTGCACCCCTTTTTCAAATTGTACAGTTTACCTTGTGCTTCTCATCCTTCCTCCTGCCAAAACACCACCACCTGTTTTCTGAATTGGATTTCTTCTGCCAAGCATCTTCTCATTCCACGAGCCTATGTTTTCTTTCAGCTTATCATCTTCCTTACTATTTCGTAAGCTTCCAAATTTCATGATGTGTACAAATTGTGAAATTGAGCTTATATCCATAAATCTAAATAATTACTGTAAAGTAAAGACAGCAGACTGAACCTTGTAGAATAGTTCAGTCTGGTCCAAATAGCAACCATTCGTAGTTACGCTATACTGGAATCCAGCAGGAATGGGGGCAAACTCTGATGGTCCAAGTCGTATCTGGCAGATAGGAAGATGGTTGTGATTGTGGGAGGTCAGTCATCTCAGCTCCAAGAAATCTCTCCTCAGGGTAGTGCCCTAGACCCAACATCTTCAGCTGCTTCATCAATTACCTTTTCTCCATCATAAGGTCAGAGGTAGGGATGTTTGCTAATGATTGCACAATGTTCAGCATCATTCACAACTACTCAGATACTGAAGCCAAACATGTTCAGATGCAACAAGATCCGGACAATATCCAGGCTTAGGCTGACAATTGGCAAGTAGCATTCATTGATCATAAATCATAGAATAGAATCCCTGCAGTATGGAAGCAGGCCATTTGGCCCATAGAGTCCACACCGGCCCTCCATAGAGCAACCAACCTTCTACCCCATCTGTGCATTTCCCATCCTAGACACTATGGGCAATTTAGCATAGCCAGTCCACCTAATCTGCACATCTTTGGACTGTGGGAGGAAACCAGAGCATCAGAAGAAACCTACACAGACACGGGGAGAATGTGCAAACTCCACACGGACAGTCACCCCGAGGCTGGAATTGAACCCGGGTCCCTGGTGCTGTGAGGTAGTAGTGCTAACTACTGAGTCACTGTGCCACCCCTCATGTCACAAAAGCCAGGAAATGACCATCCCCAATAAGAGATGATCTAACTACTGTCCCTTGATATTTAACGACATTAACCATCACTGAATCCCCTACCATCAACATTCTGAGGTTACCATTGACCAGAAACTGAAACTGGACTTTCCATATAATTACAATGGCTACAAGAGCAAGTCAGAGGCTGGGAATATTGCAGCAAGCAGCTTCACTTTCTGACTCCCCAAAACCTGTCCTCCACCTACAAGGCACAAGTCTGAAGTGTGATGGAATACTCCTCACTTGTCTGAGTGCAGCTCCAACAACATTCAAAGCTTGACTCCATCCAGGATAAAGCAGCCCACTTGAATAGCACCATATCCACTCCCTCCACCACTGATGCTCACTAGCAGCAGTGAGTACCATTTACAAGATGCATTGCAGAAATTCACTAAGGCTCCTCAGACAGCGCCTTCCAAACCTATAACCACTTCCATCTGACAGGACAATGGCAGAAAATACATGGGAACACCACCACTTGCAAGTTCCCCTTCAAGTTGCTCAATATCCTGATTTAGAAATATATCTCCATTCCTTCATTGTCACTGGGTCAAAATCCTGGAATTCCACGCGCCCCCCCCCCACCGACGACATTGTGGATCAACCCATAGCATGTGGACTGCAGTGACTGAGGGCAGTTCACCACCACCACATTGCCCATCCCTAGTTGCTCTAGGTAATAAATGCTCGCCAGCTAACAACAAAAATTCCCAAGAGTGAATAAAAACTATTTTCTGTCTCTTGGCTCTTATTCTGACAAATGTGAAACCAAACCTGAAATTAGCTGCACTTCGTGCAGGTTCATTCATGGAATGTGGCAACCACTAACAAGGCTAGCATTTATTGCAGATTTAGTTGCTTTCCAGAGGTGTGGTGAGTTCTATCATTACAGTGTATCTGGTGTAGGTACACCTGTAATGCTGTTTGAGAGGAAATTCCAGGATTGTTTTTTTTAAATATCATTCATGGGATGAGGGTGTTGATGGTTAGGCCAGCACTTATTGTCCTTCCCAATTTCCCAGAGGGCAGTTAAGAATCAACCACATCGCTGTGGGTCTGGAATCATGTAAGCAAGAGCAGGTAAGGATGGCAGTTTTCTCCTCTGAAGGACATCTGTGAAACAGATGGGTTTTTTCCTGGCAATCAACAATGGATTCATGGTCATTATTAGACTCTCAATTCCAGATTTAATTGCATTCAAATTCCATGTCTGCCGAGGCAGGATTTGAACCAGGTCCCCAGAATATTACCTGGATCTCTGGATTAACAGTCCAGTGATAATGCCACTAGGCCGTTGCCTCCCTTCATTTTGATGCAGTGATAGGATGGTATGTGATTTGGAGAGGAACTCAGATTGTGCTGTTCTTATTCCTCAGTGTGGTAGTGGTCATTTAAGGTGGATGCTATGCCAATCGTGCTGCATATTGTACCCTGTGTGGTGTTGAATTTCTTGACTGTTGCATTCATCCAAAAGTGTGGATAGTATTCCATTATATTCTACTTTGTAGATCAAAATGAGTTAGTTTCCACAAAATGCCCAATCTCTGATCTGTTCTTGTAGTTACAGTAGATGTGTGGCTGGTCCAGGTGATTTCTTAAAAAAAAAAATTAATTCACTGAATGTGAGCATCACTGGCTAAGCCAGTGTTTATCACCCACACCTAATGGACCTTTAAGAATATGGTGGTGAGCTGTCTCCTTGAACTAGTGCAGTTTATAACGTGAAAGGGAACCCAAGGTGCTGTTGAGGAGTTCCAAGATTTAATCCTCTGATAAAGGTGTATTAATTATCACTTGGGAATTTGGACTTTTAAAATAGGGGCAGATGGATTTTGGTTTCAGTTCTGTGATGGTAACTTTAAGAGATCAAAAGTAACATGGAACAGAAATCTCAATACATAATTTCTGAGAAAGCAGGTGATTCAGTTCAGTGCCTAGCAGCATGCCTGTGATGTTAATTGATATATTTTTGCTTCCTAGTGTATGACAGAAAACAGACTAGGCTGCTGGCTTAGTTTGATTTTGGTTCAGGAAAATCAGGATTTCGATTCAGAAGTGAAGGTTTCTCATAACAGGAATATGAAAATTTTCAGGAAAACCACTTGCACCCAGGCAGGACAGTTTGTTTGTGAAGTTTTGTCAACAGAATTTGTATTGAAGTTTTCAAATTATCAGGACTGAAAAGGGGTTTCGGACATAAGAACTGGAAATAAGCCATAAAATGGACTCACCAGCCCAAGGAGGAGAATTGGAAAGAATCCTTGCAGTAAGAAATTAGTGTTGAGATAGAAGTGTTATATCTCTACCAAGGATATCTCTTGGAAACAGATTGAAACTTTCCTTTAAGAGGTCTAAAACTGTTCATAGTATTCCAACTGTGACTACTGCCTTGCTTCATCTTAGCAAGAGTTTCCTACTTTTTATAAACTCCACTATGTTTAAAATAAGGGCCAACATTCCATTTTTGTTCCCTTTATCTGCTGAATCTGTGCGCTAAGTTTTCAGATTCATACGCTTCTGTTCTTCCTGCCAAATTGCATAACCTCTCGCTTTCCCACATTGCATTCCATCTGCCAAGTTTTTACCCACTCACTTAACCTATTTATATCCCTCTGAGGACTGTGTTAACCTTCCCACTTACTTGCTCACCTATTTTTGTCATCCGCAAACCTGGCTAGAGTACATTTACTTTGCTCATCCAAAAGTCATGAATATGTTGTAAATAATTAGCACTGGCTGCTGTGCACTCCACTTGGTTACAGGTTGCCATCTTGAAAATGCCCTGTTTATCCCAACTCTGTACTCTATTCATTAGCCATTTTTCTATCCAGGCTAATATGCTATCTCTAACATCATGGGCTCCCATCTCATTAAGTAGCCTAATGTTGATCCTTCTTGCATGCTGTTTTGGAAATCCAAATATAATAAATCATTGGATTTCTACCAGTGCACATGGCAGAAGTGTGTTCTATCTACACCTTGCACTTTTCAAACCCATAACCTCTACCACCTGGAAGAACAGAGGTAACAGACACATTGAATCTTGGAGATCTACAGCACAGAAAGGGTTCCTCCACTCCATTGTGTCCACACTAGTCAAAAACAACCAACTAACTATTCTAATCTCATTTTCTAGCCCTTGCCGCTAACCTTTTTATGCCTTGACATCGCAGGTGCACATCTAAATACTACTCAAATGTTGAGGATTTCTGCCTTTACCACCCGTATGGACAGTGAGTTCCAGGTTTCCCATCACCTCCAGTGACAGTGTTTTTCCTCACATCTCCTCTAAACCTTCTGAGTTGATTTATTATTGTAACATGTATCCAGATAGTGAAAAGTTTTTTTTTTTTTTTGTTTTGCGTACAGTACATACCATACAAAGTGCACAGGGATAATAGAACAGAGCATGGAATACTGTGTTAAGGCAGCAGAGAAGGAGCACAAACAGCAAGATCAACATTCTGCCTTAAATCTATGCCCCTGGTCATGATCCCTCTATCAAGAGAAAAGCTTCTTCCTGTCCACCCTGGCCATGCCCTTCATAATTTTATGCATCTGAATCATGTCCCTCCTCAATCTCCTTTGCTCCAAGGAAGACAACTTCAGTTTGCCCAGTCTTTCTTTCTTTTAACTGAAATTTATCTCTTGCTCCCTTCCAGAATAATGGTATCACATTGGTTGTCCTCCAGTCCTCCAGCACCTCTTATGGCTAGATAGGAATTGAACAGCTTTTGCAAAGGCCCTTGTTATTTCTTCCCTTGCCTGTCTAACCTGGGATATATTTCATCCAGCTCTGATATTTATCTACTACTTAAGCCTGACAGACCACTCGACGTTCTCTCAGTCTATGCTAATTTCTTTAATTATATCACCAGCCCTTCTTAGTTTCGATTTTCACATTGTCCGTCTCACATTATGTTGGTGTTCACTAGTATTCATTTAGAGGCCTACCTATATCCTCTGGTTCCATGCACAAATGATCACTACAGTTCTTAATTGGCCCTACTCTTTTTCCACCATTATCCCTTTTACCCCTCAATGTACTTGTAAGACAACTTGGGATTTTCCTCTATTTTACCTGCCATTATCCTTTCATGTCCCCCTTTGGCTCTCCTGGTCTTCTCTTCAAGTTCCATCTTGCACCTTCTATGCTTCTGTAGGTCTTCTGCTGTATTGAGCTCTCATTATCTGCAATAAACCTCCCTTTTTTCTCTTAATCCACTGCTGTACATCCCTCAATATCCAGGGTTCACAGGAATTTTCTTTATTGGGACGTGTTGATCTTGTATGCTCTATTTCCTTCATGAATGCATCCCATTCTGAGGCAGATTTGCCTGAAGGTATCTCCTTCCAGTCCACTGCCAGATCCTATCTGATGTTGTTATTAAAATCAGCCTTTCCCTGGTTGAGAACTTTGACTTCGGGCCCATTCTTGATCTTTTCCATAACAACCTTGAATCTAATGGATTTATGAAGTGACGAAGATGATTGAGGGAAAAGCGGTTGATGTTATCTACATGGACTTCAGTAAAGCCTTTGATAAGGTCCCTCATGGCAGACTGGTATAAAAGGTGAAATTACATGGTATCAGGGGTGAGTTGGCAAGATGGATTCAGAACTGGCTTAGTCATAGGAGACAGGGGTAGCGGTGAATAGAATAGAATCCCTACAGTGTGGAAACAGACCCTTCAGCCCAACAAGTCCACACCGACCCTTGGAGCATCCCACCCAGACCCACACCCCTCGAACCCACCTATTTTACACGTCCCTGAACAATATGGGCAATTTAGCACAGCCAATCAACCTAACCTGCATATCTTTGGACTGTGGGAGGAAACCAGAGCAGCCGGAGGAAACCCACGCTGACACGGGGAGAATGTGCAAACTCCACACAGACAGTCGCCCTAGGGTGGAATCGAACCCGCGTCCATGGTGCTGTGAGGCAGCAGTGCTAACCACTGAGCCAACGTGCCGCCCTGATAGAAGGATGCTTTTCAGAATGGAGGGTTGTGACTAGTGGTGTTCAACAGGGAGCAGGGTCTACCTAAATGATGTGGACATACAAAAATTGGTGGAGTTGTGGATAGTGAGGAGGATTGTCAGGATACAGATCAGTTGGAGGCATGAGCAGAAAAATGGCAGATGAAGTTTAATCTGGACAAATGTGAGGTGATGTATTTTGGAAGGTCAGGTACAGTGGAAATTAAAGGTGAATGGCACAACCGTTAGTGTTGGTATGCAGAGGGATCTGGGTGTGCAGGACCACCTATTGCTGAGGGTGGCAGGGCAGGTAGATGAGGTATTAAAAAAGCTTATGGGATACTTGCCTTCATTGGAAGGGGCACTGTGTGTAAAGATAGGCAAGTTATGCTGCAGCTTTATAGAACTTTTTGTAGATGGCATGGTGGCTCAGTGGTTAGCAATGCTGCTTCACCGCACTAGGGACTTGGGTTCAATTCCAGTCTTGGGCATCTCTGTGTGGAGTTTGCATGTTCACCCCGTGTCTGCGTGGGTTTCTGCCGGATGCTCTGGTTTCTTCCTCCGGTCCAAAGATGTGCACATTAGGGTGGGAGTTGGCTGTGCTACATTGTCCGTTAGTATTCAGGCATGTACAGGCTAAGTGGATTAGTTACGGGAAATGCAGGGTTATAGGGTAGGCGGGTGAGTGTGGGTGGGATGCTCTTTGGGGAGTCAATGCTGAATTTCCTGTGTACTGATTTTGAGACTAGGACTTGAGGGCACAGCTTTAGAGTAAAGGGAAGACTTTTTAGAACAGGGATAAGGAGAAACTTCAGCCAGAGAGTGGTGAATCTATGCAATTCACTGCCACAGAAGGCTGTGGAGGTCAGGTCGTTGAGTATATTTAATACAGAGACAGAGGTTCTTGATTGTCAAGGAGATCAAGGGTTCTGGGGAGAAAGCGAGAGAATCGGGTTGAGAAACAGATCAGCCATGCTTGAATGGTGGAGCAGACTCGATAGGCTGAACAGCCTAATTTCTGCTCCTGTCTTATGGCCTTTAGTTAGCCTATACTTGGAGTTCTGCTTAAGACACTACCAGAAGGATGTGGATGCTTTGGAGAAGGTACAGAAAAGGTTTACCAGGATATTAGGTATGAAAAAAAGCTGGGATAGACTGGGCTTGTGTTCAGTGGAAGGCAGGAGGTTGAGGGGTGACTGAATAGAAGTTTTATAAGATTGTGAATGGCATGGATAGAGTGGAAAGTATGAGGCTTTTTCCCAGGAGGGGTCAGTTACTAGGGAACACAGGTTCAAGGTGTGAGGGGGGAGGGGGAGGAAGTTTGAGATATACATAGTATGTATTTCACACAAAGGGTGGAAAGTGCCGCCAAAGGAGGTGGTGGGAGCAGACACAACCACAGCATTTAAGAAACACCTGGATGAATAGCTGAATAGCAAGGGAATGGAGGGATATGGATTCTGTAAGTGAAGGCACATTTTGCTCTTTCGTACTAAAACCCTCCGCGCAAGCTTGGAGGGCTGAAGGGCCTATTCCTGTGCTGTATTGTTCTTTTTGTATACAGGAAGATGGTTGTGGCTGATGGCCATCAGACATCTCAGCTCCTCGGGGTAGTGTCTAGGCCCAACCATCTTCAGCTGCATCATCAATGAACTTCCCTCCATCATAAGGTTCAGCACCACTCGACCTTTCATACTGAAGCAGTCCATATTCAAATCCAACAAGATCTAGACAATATACAGGCTTGGGCTGACCCGTGGCAAGTAACATTCTCACTACACCACATTCTTGCACACTAATGCCAGGCAATGACCATCTCCAGTAAGAGACAATTTGATTTGCTGCTCCTTTACATTCAATGGTGTTTCCATCCCTGAATCCCCACTATCAACCTCCTAACTGGATGCCCACATGCCTGGATGAGTGCAGCTCCAACAGCACTCAAACTTGATGCCATCCAAAGTAGCCCGCTTGATTAGCACCACATCCACAAGCATCAACTCCCTCCACCACCAATGCTCGCTTGCAGCAGTGTGTACTATCTACAAGATGCATTGCAGAAATTCACCAAGGCTCACTTGACAGCACCTTCCAAACCCACGACCACTTCCACCTAGAAGGACAACGGCGGCAGATAGATGGGCTCAACACCCCTGCAAGTTCCCCTCCAAACCACTTACCATTCCTGACTTGAGGATAAATTGCCATTCCTTCATTGTCTGGTTCACGATCATGGAATTCCCTCCCCGAGAACATTGTGGATAAACCAACAGTTATGTGGACTGCATCGGTTCAAGAAGGCAGCTGTCCACCATCTTAAGGGCAACTAGGGACAGGCAATAAAAAAAAAAAAATGCTGGCTAGTCAGCGACGCCTACATTCCACAAGTGAATTTAAAAGCAAACCTAATGTTAAGTCCAGGACCCTTGTGCCTTGTAAGTACTTGCTTGAAAAGCTGTTTTGAATGCACTTTAAGAATTCTGCTCCCTCTAAACCTTTTACACCATGACTCCCTCAATCAGTTTGGAAGTTGAGATCCCCTAATATCAGTACCCTGTTACTTCTGTACTTCTGAAATATGCCTCCATATCTGCTCTTCTGTTTCTTTCTGTCTGATAGGGGGCTATATACACTCCCAGCAATGTGATATAGTTATATGGCTTAATCTGAAAACTTTCTAAGATGTCATCCCTCCCTTTGTGCTGTAATGGATTCCCTGATCAATACTGAGATACCCCCTACTCTTTTACCTCTGTCTCCGTCTCTCCTGAAGACCCTATATCCTGGAATATTGAGCTGCCAAACTTCCTGCTCCTACCCTTTCCAAACACCACCACCAACCACCACACCTTGACCACGTCTGTGATAGCAATGACTTCATACTACTTTGTTGTAATGTGTACCCTCAACTCATCTGTCTGGATCGTCAGACTCCATGTTAAAATAAAAACCATCTAACCCTGCCCCTTGTGTCTTAACTGACCTATAATGTCAATATTTTCTTGATTTGCTTGCTGTTTCTTCTAATTTTGCCTGTTCATCTTCCCCTGCTGAATCTTCTCTGTGGAACTCATCCCCTTGCCAATTATTTTGAACCTTCTCAAACAGCGCAAACAAACCCCACCCCCGGCCTTAAGGATACTGGTCCCATTTGGTTCAGGTGCAACCCGTCTACCTTTTTATATGTCTCACTACCCCAAAGACGGTGTCAATGTCCCAGAAATCTAAAGCCCTTCATCCTGCATCATTCTCTGTGGCCACACATTCATCTGGACTAACCTATTTCTAGATTCACTCGCAGGTGGTATTGGAAATCATCCAGAGATTACTACCTTCTTTAATCTACTTCCTAAATTATACTTGCAGGACCTCATCCCTTTATCGATGTATTTCATTGGTACCAATGTATACCACGATCTCTGTTTATCCTTCCCTTTCAGAATGCCCCACAGCTGTTCAATGACATCCCCGGCACATGGAAGGCAACTTACCGGTTCCCTACTTCAAAAGCCTTGCTGTTCTTTCTCCCCCCTGTTTGTGCAGCAGACCACTATCAGACTGATAAATGGACTGTCTAGCCTCAAATAATGCTGATCTTGCTAACGTTGATTTTGCCTAGCGCATGCCCTGTGCAATGTAACCAGTATACCTCTCAAGTTGTTTTGATCTGTACATCCTTGCTTATTATGATCTGCCTGTATGCTCATAAACAAAGCTTTTCACTGTACTCGGAGCATAGAAACATAGAAGATAGGAGCAGGAGGAGGCCATTTGACCCATCGAACCTGCTCTGCCATTCATCATGATCATAGCGGATTGTCCAACTCAGTAGCCTAATCCTGCTTTCTCCCCATAACCTATGATTCCCATTTGCTCCAAGTGCTATATGTAGTCACCTTTCAAATACATTCAATGTCTTGGCATCAACTACTTTCTGTGGTAATGAATTCCACAGGCTCACCACTCTTTGGATGAAGAAATTTCTCTTCCTCTCCGTCCTAAATGGTCTACATGTAACACTAAATCAGTCAATCTGACCCACCCGTGGTACATGGAGCTGGCTCCCACACTTTCTCCTACACATTCTTCTCCCAAGAACAGTATCAAAAATGTTATTGATTAGAAGGGGAGATGACCACTAGGGCCTCCTGCACTAACTGCTTGCGTCTATTCTGCCTGGTCGTCACCAGTGCCCTTTCTGCCTGTTCAATCTGCACTTGCATGTGACCATCTTGGTTGCTCTGCATTGAATTTACCTGTAACTCTAGTTCTGAAACATTATTGTCCAGTAGCTACAGCTGGACACTTCCTATGCACGTGGTCACCAGGGACAACTGAAGCTTCCAAGATTTGCCACGTAGCACAGGAGCATATCACTGATGAGTTCTGCACCATGACTACTTTAAGCCCCTTAGTAATGCTCTTTTTTTTAAAAAAAAACATTCATAAGCATGATCAACTAACTCTCATGCTAACTGTACTTCCCTTAACCTACTTAGCTTTGTTGTGCTCTTTTATTGTATTGATCCCAGAGTTCACTTATTCCTATTCTTTCTCAGTTGATCCCTTCTTCCAAAGCCAATAAATTTTTTTAAAATTATGAACTAATTGACGCACACCTTTCCTGTGTTGTCCCTGTTTGATTTTGTTTTTCCAATCAACAGACCCTGAAGCAGCAGCTGTTAAACTAGAACTGCCTTTTCTCTGTTCAGTTGAACCTAAAGAAGATAGAGTTAAAAACTAATAAACCTTGAAAAAGACCTTGCAAACTATAAACAAAAAGAAAACCTGTTTCCCCTGTGCACTGAATTCCCATAGTGCACTACCTTTCCAGCAACATACACACACTCACCTGAGCTGCATTTCACTCTGCATGAGAAGACTGCCATACAACAACCACATGCAGCAGAAAGAATTAAAAACTACCTGCCATTGACATTCGACAGTATTGCCAATGCTCTATCCCATACCAGTAATGGGGGGGAGAGGGGTGGGGTGCGTGCGTGGAATACTTAACTAGAAGCCAGGCCAACTTCAAACCACTGAGATGAATTCCTTGCAGTTTAATGTGGAAAATCTGGCTGAATGCTGCAAATGAGAAAAATGTAGTTGAAGCTTCTCTTGTATGTGTTCCTGCCAATTAATAAATTTTTAATGTATGCATTAAATAGGGTAGTAACTGGTTGAAATTTTCCAGTTTTGTGCATATGCAGTGAAGGCGGATTAGCTGTGAACTCACGAATCTGTAGAAGGTGTATTTAAATTGATGACTTTTTCTGTTTTCCAGTGTCATTTATTTCGGGAAGCAAAGCTTTGAATGTGAATTTTTTTTATTCATTTGTGGGATGAGGGTGTCGTTGGCTGGCCAGCATTTATTGCCCGACCCTAGTTGTCCTTGAGAAGGTGGTGGTGAGCTGCCTTAGCTGAATCAGTGCTTAGTGAATTAATCGGGTGAGATACATCTTAGCTTTGTGCCTTCTTGTTATGAAGTTAATTATGGCTCAGACTAATTCTTGTTTACTGATGGTTTCATGAACTTGACCCACCCTAGCCAGGTGATCACAGAAGTCATTGTAGGTCAGTCTTTGTCCTTCATTAAACCAGTTTTTCTCCCATGGAAGTTCTCCAGTTAAAAATCAAATGATGGAAGGCAAGTTTCAACAGTCCATATTTACCACTATCCTAACAGCGAAAATCAAAAGCTTTACCTAACCAACCTCCCCGCCCCGAAAATCAACAAGTTGAACTCTTGAAACCTTAAACAGTTGTGTCCCTTGTATTTCATCTAATAAATAAAAACAAACTATTGGTTGAACAGAGTGCCAATGCTTTGGTTGATCCTGAGAAGCCAAAGGACAATCCACTTATTCTCTGTGGACTACAATCTTTATGGAGACTAGCTGGCATTTGATTTGCAAAGCTGAATTTGTATGTTTGGACTGAGCAATTCTCTCTTCCTTTTAGGAGCCTTCTGTTGGTCAGGTGTCGCGAGTCGATATTAGTGGGAAGGTTGAAGTAGTCTGGGCTGATAACTCCAAATCCAGCATACTGCCTCAGGTAAGAAACTGCCCAGAGCTAATGGGATTGTCATCAAGGTAGGAAGGAATGTCCATACTCATTCTGACTTAACTCATTCTCAGCCTGCTTGAGAATAAGTTGGACACATTTTTGATAACTAGGTATTTGAGGGAAAACAACATTAAACTTCCATAAGGATTACAATGGGATAGATTGAGGTCATACACCCCAACAAGTCCATGCCAGTGCTCAAGAGCAATCAAGTCAGTCCATTCCCTTGCTTTATATCTCTGTAACCTTTTCAAGTTTATTTTCTTCAAGTGCCCATCTAGTTTCCTTTTGAATTTGTTGATTTTGTCTCTAATTCACCTATCTTTGTAGGTTTCTGGTCATTGCCAACTGCTCTATCTAGTATGTTTATTGGCCCAAGTTCAATTCTGTACCAGAGTTATACTTTTAGCTGAATCTGATGTACATTGGGCTTTATACTCTCAATGTAACAATCATAGAAACTTAGCTCACAGAAGATCATTTGGCATGTTAAGCCTACGAAGGAGCAGCCCTACTTCCCACATCACCGGCTTGTGGTCTTTTAATCTGTATCCTTCATCTTCAAGGACTTAAGAGTCAAAGAGATGTACAACACAGATCCTTAGGTCCAATTTGATCATGCAAACCAGATACCCTAAATTAATCTATTCCCATTTGGCCCAAATCCCCCTCAACCCTTCCTATTCATGTACCCATCCAGATGCCTTTTAAATTTTGTAATTGTACCAGCACTTCCTCTGCCAGCTCATTCCATTCCACACCCTCTGAATGAAAACGTTGTCCCTTAGGTCCCTTTTAAATCTTTCACCTGAAACTATGCCTTCCAGCTTTGGACTCCCCAGTCCCAGGGAAAAGACCTTGATTATTCACCCTATCCATACCCCTCATGATTTTATAAAGCTCTATAAGGTCACGCCCTCGGCCTCAGCTCCAGAAAAAATAACTGCAGCCTATTCAGCCTCTCCCTCTAGCTTAAACCCTCCAACTCTGGCAACATCCTTGTAAATCTTTTCTGAATCCTTTCAAGTTTCACAATACCCTTCCAATACAATACCAATGTCCTGCTCAGTGACAACGTGATCTCTCAACTCCTGTACTCCATGCACTGTGACCAATCAAGGCAAGCATACCAAACGCTGGCTTCCCCTCCTATCTCCTGGGGCTCCACTTTCTAGGAACTATGAGCCTACACTCCAAGGTCTGTTTGTCCAGCAACACTCCCCAGGACTTTACTGTTAAGTGTACAAGTCCTGTTCTAATTTCTGAAATGCAGCATCTACATTTATTTAAATTAAACTTCATATGCAATTCCTCGGCTCATTGGCCCATCTGATCAAGGTCCTTTTGTACCCAGCGATAACCTTCTTTGCTGTCCACTACACCTCCAATTTTAGTGTCACTTGCAAACTTACTAACCATATCTCCTATGTTTAAATCTAGATCATTTATATAAATGAAGTGTTGGACCCAGCACCAACCCTTGTGGCACACTGCTGGTCAGAGGCCTCCAGTCTGAAAAACAACCCTCCACCACCACTACCCTCTGTCTTCTACATTCGAGACAGTTCTGAATCTAAATGGCTAGTTCTCCCTGTATTCCATGTGACATAACCTTACTAACCAGGCTACCATAAGGAACCTTATTGAATGCCATACTGAAGACCATATATATAGATCACGTCCACTACTCTGCCTTCTTCAATCCTCTTTGTTACTTCTTTAAAAAACTCAAGTTAGGGAGACACGATTTCACACGCACAAAGCTATGTTGGCTATTCCTAATCAGTCCTTGCTTTCCAATTACATGTAAATCCTATCCCTCAGCATCCCCTCCGACAACTTGCCCACCACTGTCAGGCTCACCGCTCTATAGTTTCCTGGCTTTTCCTTACCACCTTTCCTAAATAGTGGCACCACGTTAACCAACCTCCAGTCTTCCAGCACCTCATCTGTGCCTATTGATGATACAACCATCTTAACATGGAGCCCAGCAATCACTTCCCTAGCTTCCTGCAGAGTTCTGGGATACACCTGATCAGATCTATCCACCTTCATGCATTTTAAGACGTCCAGCACCACCACCTCTAATCTGCTGCTCTCTGCCTTTTAAAACCTTCCCAATCCTCTGACTGCCCAATAATCTTTTTGACATGAACAAAAAAAGAAAAAATATATCCTTGTTCCTCCTCTTTACCATTTCCAAATCTTCGGCTCACATGAACCCTCCTCCACACTCTTTGGTTTAAAGCCATCTCTACAACCATAGTTACACTATTCATCAGTACACTGGTCTTTTACCTGAGCACCTCTAACAGTACTGTCCCCTGTTTCCTCCTCATTGGTGCTAGTGCTCAGTGCATTGAAACATATTTCTTTCTCACTGTCTTGCGCTCGCGCTCTCCAGTCTGAGTCATGCATTTGACTGATTTTCTTTTGTCCTATGCTCAGTTGCTCATGGTTAAGTTGTAACCCAGGTGATGGAACCAAATGATCTTTTTCGATTTATTTTCTAATATCATGTAATGTTAGCAACTTAAAATTAAGTTTGACTTACTTTACTTTTTGCTAGCACCTGTATAATGTTGAATCTGACATTGAAGAATCTGACCTGGATTCTTTGGATGGGACTTCTACTGGAGCAACATCTGATGAGTGGGAAGATGACAGTGATAGTTGGGAAACAGATGATGGTGTGACTGAAGACGAAGTTGTAAAGGGAAGTGAAGCGCTTGAAGTTGGAATAGAGGTGTCAGCACAATCAGAAGAGAGTAAGACTGAAGCAGAGCCGGCTCAGGTTGCTGGAGCAACTTCAAGTGGCACAAGTCTTGAGAAAGTTGCAAAGGATGGCTCTCCCAAAAGTTTTCATGAGATAAAAGAGGCGATCAAGATTTTGGAAAGTCTGAAGAATATGACAGTAGAACAGCTGATGACTGGCTCTGCTACTTCCCCAACAGTAGAGCCAGAAAAGCAAACTAAAGATAAGAAATTCCGAGATGATATCAAGAAACTGCAGGAAACTCTTCAAAAGACACTGGACAATGTGGCCATTGTGGAGGAAGAGAAGATGGAGGCTGTTGTGGAAACTGAAAATAAAGAAGAAAAGCTTGAGATGCAGACTCCTATTAAATCAGAGTGGTCCAGTGATACGCCTGTACTTTGTCAACAGAGCAGTAAACCTGGTGTGACTTTCACGAGTGCAAAAGGAGAAGTCTTCTCTGTACTGGAGTCAGTGCCTGGTAAGACTAGTCTCTACGAACGTTGTACTTGTACTTTTTATTTGTTTTCCCTTTCTCTAAACGCATGACAAATTGTAAAGTAGAAACTTCAGGCAATGCATAAAACTAATGCTTTTGACAATGCATAGTTCTCATGGGAGTATTTGTTGTGACTGAGACAGGCTGACTAAGGAGGTAATGGTAGAGTGGTAAAAGTCACTGGTCTCATAATCCACAATGCTATGTTAATGTACTGGGGCATAGATTCAAAACCGACCAATGTGATGGTGAAATTTAAAGTTGATACAGTTCTGGAATAGAAGGCTAGTCTAATAGTGAGCATGTAACCTCTGTTGTAAACACCAATCTGGTTCACTAAGGTCCTTTAGGAAAGGAAATCTGCCATCATTACCTGGTCTGTCCTATTTGTGACTACACACCCACAACAGTGTGTCTGACTTCTGAGCAATTGAAGTTGGACAATGAATGCTGGCGTAGCCAGAAACACACTCCTCGCATGAACACGCGTAAAGAAAATAGAGGATGCTGCTATTTTCAGGCATGGATCTTGGGTTCTTGCAGGCTGATACCCTCTCCTTGCTTCCTTGACATAGCAAGGTGGGAAGGAGAATTCTTACTCATAAGTTGCAAAATGAGATATTATTGGGCTCATTCAGAGCAGGGTCGGCTGAGGGTGTAGCCTTAAGGTATGAGTCAAGTTGTTGGGTATTTTCCGGAATGAATTCTTGTTACCAAAAAAATTTTGGAAAACTGGAAAGTACTGCCAACAGAAACTGCAAATACAAAGAGGCAATTAGAGTTTTCAAGACTGAGAATGATGGACTTTGGTTAGGGTATGGAGCACTGGTAAAACGGAGTTGACATAGATCAGCCATGACCTGATTTGTCTTTCATCAGTTCCCTTTTTGTTCATAATAAAATGTGGGCTGAAAGGCCTCCAGTAAAACAATTACAATGAATATATGTTGGCAGTTTGTGTTTAAGTTAGTACCAGTTTTTATCATTATGCTGATTATAAATCTCAGAATGATACAGAAATTGTTTATGCAGATTTCATTCTCTTTATTTACAGACAGTCATGCATTCAAAAAGATGGAATTTCAACCAGCAGATTCAAAAAAATTTTTCAACACCGTGAGGAAAGAGATGGCATTACTCGCGACAGCACTTCCTGATGGCATCATGGTGAAAACATTTGAGGATAGAATGGCAAGTCTATGCCAGTCTTCCACCAAAGCTTTCATAATTGCATGGAAATAGCTATCGTGATAATGCTTAAATACCAGTCTTGGTTATGTAAACATTGATTAAAGTATGTGGTGAGGAGCAATGTGGATAAGAGCGAACCTGCTTGAGGCTTTATCCCCTCACTTGTTTAAATGCGTTGTTATTACTTGGGAGTTGTATGATGGGTGTCAAGACCAATAACTTCTCTTCTTTCCATAGGATCTGTTCTCTGCTCTAATCAAAGGCCCAACACGCACTCCCTATGATGATGGGTTGTTCCTCTTTGATATCCAGCTTCCCAATGTTTATCCTGCAGTGCCGCCACTTTTTCGTTATATCTCTCAATGCAGTGGCCGTCTCAACCCTAACCTGTATGATAATGGCAAAGTGTGCGTGAGTCTGCTGGGCACGTGGATTGGAAAGGTATGTGGCTCTTGATGAGGATCTAGCCGTTTGTTAGCAATGTGATTCTTAGAAAATGAATCATGCAAAGTCCTAGTATATTTTTCTTTCTTTTATTATGATTCCAGCTGATGTTATTACTAAACAAGTCAGATCCCAGACTCAAATGGAGCAGATTTGGTTTTAACAGTAAAACTGAAGTTTATTAAGCAAAATGAAAATAAAATTAAACAGACCAAATTTTACATGTAATATTCTTTAAGAGATTTTGAAACATACAGTAGAAATATGTTCCCATTAATCTCAAAACACCTCTTTACGAATCCATAAAATGTACCTTGTACTTTACCCAAACCATTCTTGTACAGTACTCACACCAGGGAATCCCATTCTCTAATACAGCGATTAAATTTAACTGAAATAATCTCAGCTACATGTAAGCTCCAAGGATTTTATCCAAACATTTTTGGTCTCGGCTGTCACTAAACTTCTTACTCTAAAGTAATTCTAGTGTTAACAAATCTTGCTACCTTCTCTCTTTCTTAGGAACACTGCTTTGTACATCCATCTTTGTCCAAGGAGTTCAGCAGTGCTGTCCTGTCAGCTGGAACTAAAATTGAGAGATCTCTAAGCGATGTTTCAGCTAAGCTTAAAGGCAAATCCAGAAATTTCTCTGGAAACAAACCTTTAAGCAATTGTTTACCTTGTTCAACCATAAATATTCATAATATACACAAATGCCACATACTCTCTCTGCCTCCCCACCAACATAATTTCTGACTAAAAGCAAAATACTGCAGATGCTGCAAATCTGAAACAGATCTGCTGAGTTTCGCCAGCGATGTAGCAGCACTGTGCAGAGAGAAACAGTTAACGTTTTGAGTCCAGTATGTGACACTACTTCTGAAGCAGAGTTGTACTCTGGCAATTCAGGGAAACTTTGAGAGATGGATCTGAAACTAGCTTAGTAAAGAGTAGTGGTGGAAGGCTGTTCGAGTGACTGCAGGACAATGGACTTCAATGTGCCACAAGGACCGTACTGGGACCCTTATGTGTTAAACACTTAAATGATGCAGATGAAAATGTGGGGAGAATGTTTAAGCAAGTTTGCAGGTGACACCAAAGTTGGTAGAATAGTTGTTCGTGAAGATGTTGGTTGTAGATTACATGAAGATATAGTGTAATTGGTCAGATAGAAGATTGATAGATGGTTATTGACTCAATGTGGTAGGAATCTGGAATGCACTGCCTTGGGGCTGGAAACCTTACAACTTTTTGGGGAAAAAAAAATTTGGATGAGCACTTGAAATCATAACATGCAAGGATATGGGACAAGTGTAGGAAATTGGGAATAGCGTACCTTTAATGGTAGTTATTGTCAGTGCAGACTCAATGAGCCAAAGGGCCCTTTCTGCATTGTATGACTCTTCTCTAATGGACTCAAAACACTTTCTGTCCAAGCATGCTGCCGTACCTATTATTTATGAAGGCCAAATCTTTCTCACCGTTTTAAAATAAGTCACTATGGCTGCAGAACTACTTGCAAGTTAAATGCTAAAACCTTTTCCTGTATATAGGTACATATTACAAAAAACTTGTCACTAATTCAAAATAAAAAATCGAAACCAAAAAATAAACAACATTAAAAATGTACATAAATCTGTCACTGAGATCTCACTATACATATTGCTGGCTGGGCTGTCATTTCTTGTGTATCCCTGGTAGACCTAGGGAAGGTGGTAATGAGCTACCTTAGTAAACTGTTGTAGTCAGTTTGGTGTAGATACCTCCATAATGCTTTTGGGAAGAGTTCCAGGATTTTGACCCAGCAATGTGGATGGAACAATTTTTTTTTTCCCCCCCGAAGTCAGGCGAGGTGAGCAGCTTGAAGCAAGGGCTGGTAAGATGCTGGTGCTGCCATATAGTGGTCGTCTGTTTGGAAGGTGCTGTCTAAGGGTCCTTGGTGAAACTGTGCAGTGCATCATGTAGATGGTACAGATGCGCTATGGTGTGTCATTGTTAAATGGACTGAATGGCACCACATCCTCTCTCACTCAAAAACTGTTTTGTCCTGGATGATGTCAAACTTCTTGTGTTGTTGGAGCTGTGTTCATCCAGGAAACTGGGATATTCCATCAAACTCCTGACTTGTGCCTCATAGTGAACAGGCTTTGGGCAGTTGGGAGGTGTGTTACTCGCTGCAGAATTCCTAGCCTCTGATCTGCTCTTGTAGCCACATAAATACAGTGGCTACTCCAGTTTGGTTTCTGGTCAGTGGTAACCCCCGGGTATTGATTATTCGGGGAGTTCAGTGATGCAAATGTCATTAAAAGTCATGTGGTAATGGTTAGGTTTCTCCATTTCTTGTTGGAAATGGTCCATTACCTGGCACTTGACTGGCACAAACATTACTTGCCATTTGTCTGGATATTGTCCAGGTTTTACTGCATTTAGACAAGGACTGCATCAGTAACTGATGGGTTGCAAATGGTGCTGAACATTGTGTAATTGTCAGTGAAGATCCCCAATATTAACATAACATCTCCTAAGAACTAGGAGAAGGAGTAGGCAATTAAGACCCTTAAGCCTGCTTTGCTAAGTAATATGATCATGGCTGATCTCTTGGCTTCAACTCCACTTTTCTGCCTGCTTCTCATAACCCTTTCTCCATTATTAATTTAAAAAAAGCTGTCTATCTCCTTACATTTATTCAGTGAATGCTTCTAATCAAGCATTGAATGGCGTACCAAGCTCCCTTTGCACAAACCCCCTCACCCCTTAAAAGGACATGAACCTATATGGCAGCTGTTTAGTTTCTAGATATGTATAACATCTGCCCAAGTCTCCACAAACAGCTAACTTCTCAGTCCATCTTCAGGGTCACCAGTGCAGGGACTCCCTCCACCCAGTTTTGCTTACCTTGCTCGTGTTTTTGTCATGTTTGGTTCTGATATGACATAAAAAAATTGAAAATCCTGGTATATCTGAGGAATGGAACGAAGAAATTGTAAATTTATAACAACACTTATTACCGAAGATATTCCAGATATTTTTATGAAGGAGTAGATTATTGTGACACCAATTAATGTTTGATGATAAAATAAAACTGAGCCACTTGTTATTGTCTTGTCCTACTTTTGAAAACATTGGAATATTCCAATGTGAATATACAATAGAATACAATATAAATATTAGCTGTTAGATAGCTGTGGTAATTTTACATCTTTAAACCCATACTCTTTGCTCCCCATAACCACCTCTCTTCATGTAGCTGCCTAATTCTCCAAGTTTAAAGAAAATGTTGACGATGACTTGTGACAGATTTTACCTACTGTGGTATCAGGAAGCTTTGACCTTTTTTAACTTTATCTTTTCTGTTACCCTTTTATTGTCTGTGTGTTAGAAGCAGTAGTTAGTTAGAAGCAGTAGTTAGTTAGAAGCAGTA